>NC_134483.1:101238109-101538109 GCF_040206685.1 Ascaphus truei | reverse complement strand
ACGTCAGCGTCACCAGCACTATAAGCGCGGCCTTAGGTTAATTTCACACCTCACGAGCCACCTCTATTTCCCACCCTCTACCCATGAATTTCTCTCTCCCCTCCGTCTCACTCACTCTCCTCCACTCCCGCCTCGCATGAATTTAATTCCCGTGTCTTACTCTCTCTTTTCCTCACTCACTCCCCCTCTCACTCACCCCTACCTTCCGTCAATTATCCCACTCACTCAATCCCCCCACAAAATACATACCAAAAAACCCCACCTCGCAATACATAATAAAAATACCCACCCCCACCAATACATCTTTAAAAGACCCCCCCCATACATATTTTAAAAAATTGGGTAGCACAGGTCAAATCATCATCATCGTCATCATCCTCATATACCCTCCCCCTGCATCTCCCATCTCTCCCCCCTGCATATCCCATATCCCACCCTGCATCTCCCATCTCTCCCCCCCTGCATCTCCCATCTCTCCCCCCCTGCATCTCCCATCTCCCCCCCCCCTGCATCTCCCATCTCTCCCCCGCTGCATCTCCCATCTCTCCCCCCTGCATCTCCCATATCCCACCCTGCATCTCCCTTCTCCCCCCCCCTGCATCTCCCATCTCTCTCCCCCCCTGGATCTCCCATCTCTCTCCCACCCCCCTGGATCTCCCATCTCTCTCCCACCCCCCCTGGACCTCCCATCTCTCCCCCCCCCCTGGATCTCCCATCTCTCCCCCCCCCCTCCTGGATCTCCCATCTCTCTCCCCCCCTGGATCTCCAATCTCTCTCTCTTCCCCCCCCCCTGGATCTCCCATCTCTCTCCCCCCCTGGATCTCCCATCTCTCTTCCCCCCTGTATCTCCCATCTTTCTCCCCCCCTGTATCTCCCATCTTTCTCCCCCCCTGGATCTCCCATCTCTTCCCCCCCCTGGATCTCCCATATATCTCCCCCCCCTGGATCTCCCATCTCTCTCCCCCCACTGGATCTCCAGTCTCTATCTCTTCCCCCCCCTCGATCTCCCATCTCTCTTCCCCCCCTGAATATCCCATCTCTCCCCCCTCCCTGGATCTCCCATCTCTCTCCCCCCCTGGATCTCCCATCTCTCTCCCCCCCTGGATCTCCCATCTCTCTCCCCCCCTTGGATCTCCCATCTCTCTCCCACCCTGGATCTCCCATCTCTCTCCCCCCCCCCTGGATCTCCCGTCTCTCTTCCCCCCCCCCCTGGATCTCCCATATCTCCCCCCCCTGGATCTCCCATCTCTCTCCCCCCCTAGATCTCCCATCTCTCCCCCCCCCCTGGATCTCCCATCTCTCTCCCCCCCCTGGATCTCCCATCTCTCTTCCCCCCCTGGATCTCCCATCTCTATTCCCCCCCTGGATCTCCCATCTCTATTCCCCCCCCTGGATCTCCCATCTCTCTCCAACACCCCCCCCCCCTTTGGATCTCCCATCTCTATTTCCCCCCACTGGATCTCCCATCTCTATTCCCCCCCTGGATCTCCCATCTCTATTCCCCCCTGGATCTCCCATCTCTCTCCAACCCCCCCCCCCCCCTTGAATCTCCCATCTCTCTTCCCCCCCCCCTGGATCTCCCATCTCTATTCCCCCCCATGGATCTCCCATCTTTATTCCCCCCCCTGGATCTCCCATCTCGATTCCCCCCTGGATCTCCCATCTCTCTCCAACCCCCCCCCCCCCCTTGGATCTCCCATCTCTCTTCCCCCCCCCTGGATCTCCCATCTCTATTCCCCCCCCATGGATCTCCCATCTCTATTCCCCCCCCCCTGGATCTCCCATCTTTATTCCCCCCCTGGATCTCCCATCTCTCTTCCCCCCCCTGGATCTCCAATCTCTCTCCACCCCCCCCCCTGGATCTCCCATCTCTTTCCCCCCCCTGGATCTCCCATCTCTCTTCCCCCCCCCTGGATCTCCCATCTCTCGAACCCCCCCCCCCACCCTGGATCTCCCATCTCTCTCCAACTCCCCCCCCTGGATCTCCCATCTCTTTCCCCCCCCTGGATCTCCCATCTCTTTCCCCCCCTGGATCTCCCATCTCTCTTTCCCCCCCCCTGGGTCTCCCATCTCTCGAACCCCCCCCCCCCCACCCTGGATCTCCCATCTCTCTCCAACTCCCCCCCCCCCTGGATCTCCCATCTCTTTCCAACCCCCCCCCCCCCCCGATCTCCCATCTCTATCCCCCCCCCCCTGGATCTCCCATCTCTCTCCCCCCCCCCAGATCTCCCATCTCTCTCCCCCCCTGGATCTGCCATCTCTCTCCCCACCCCTGGATCTCCCATTTCTCCCCCCCGCCCCCTGGATCTCTCCCCCCCTCCCCCTCTATACCCAGATGCAGGTTCGGCGGAGGCAGCAGACTGGGGCACGCGCTCACAGGAAGTGGCGCGAGAAGCTGTGAGCGGGCTCGGGGGGGAGCAAGCCTGGGTGCTGGGGGGAGAGCGAGCGGGGCACCAGAGAGAGGGAGAGCGAGCCGGTTACCGGAGGGAGGGAGAGCGAGCCAGGCACCGGAGGGAGGGAGAGCCGGGGTGCCAGGGAGCCGGAGGGGGGGCCAGAGTGCCAGGGGAGGGAAAGCCCAGGGGAGCAAAAGCCCCGCGGCATCCTCCTACTTTCATCTAAAGCCCCACCCCCGGCTTCCGCCACCAATCCCCTGCGGGCCCGCCATATTCAGCCCTGGTATGCTGAAAATACTTACCGGCCGGGCTGCCTCATCCTCCTCCTCGCTGCCGCCGCGCACCGCCCCCGCCCCCACGCACCGCGGCAGAGTACAGACACATTTAAAAAACCGGGGCCAAGAGAAAATCCGGGACATTTCTGAAACAGACCGGCAACCGGGACAGGACCAAAAAAAAAACCGGGACGACTGGTCACCCTAGTTATAAGGAGGTTGAGCTGTATATCTTTATTTATATAGTGTCATCCAGGTGCATAGAGCTTCACAGCAGTAATACACGTGACATAATATTATAACACCTAATGGGCATAAGTGATACAGACATAAAAATAACATTAGGAAAAGGAGTCCCTGCCTCGAGGAGTTTACAATCTACAAAAATTAATGTTACCAGAAAATGTAATCAGAAAATGTATAATTATATTATAGTATAAGTTGATTAGTTTATCTAAAATTGAAAACATAGAGGGAGAAGTTACTATGAACTGTCCGTGGTAAAGTATGATAATACGGTCACCGGTCATCTCTCCGCCGGCAAACTCACCACTGCCAATCAGTTGCCAAGGGCAGCTTGCCGCCGGCCTGCTCGCCGCTAAGGTAAGGTAAGAGGTTAACTTTAGGGGTTTTCGGGTAATGTGTTAAGTTTTTAGGGTAAGGAGGTTGGAAATTTTAGGGTAGGAGCTCCGTTTATGGGTTGAAGGGTAAGGTTTAGCTTTTTAAGGTTAGGGATTTTACAGTCAGGGGTTAACGGGTTAGGGAAAAGACCTAACATTTGGGGCTTTGGGGTAAGGTTAGGGGGTTACTTTTGTGGCGAAATGGCCGGCGGCGAGTTGGCTGCGGCAAGTCGTCCTAGACCATGACAATATAACTACGTACAACCCTATTTGTAATCTCTGAAATTTCCTAAAATTCCAGATAAGGAAGTTTATATAAACTTGGAACTGTATTGCTGTGGCATAAGGTGACATGAGGTTTGAAATTTTTCATAAAAATAAAACACTGAATGGTGGTAAGCAAAGCACATACAAAAATACTCCTCAAAGACAATGAGCAAACTAAATTGTTTGAACAATCAAACGTTCTATATACACTATTCATTACCATGTGATTGGAGTCAAATTAGTCATTCAGACTGACCACACAACCTAATCAATATCAAGATTTTCAGTGGTTCATTAAAGTCCTTCCTCGTACACAATCAAAACTGGATTTTTTCTATTTCAAAATAATTGGTTTGTTATTGTACCATGTCTAAATTTCTATAATTTCTAGCCAAAATATAGTACTCATCCCGACCTTGAGTCACTAACCTTCCTTCTCTGTACACAGCCCCTGACTTACCCACACCTCGACCTGGACCCCTCTCCCATTCCCAAAAACCCCACCATACAACTTCTTGAAAGAAATTAATGGCTTAAGCTTCTATTTATAACAACAGATATGTTTTCTCTGATTTTAACATAAAACATAACATATTATCTACTTTATATCTTTCCAAGAGGCTGCCTTGCTCCTTTATTAGCCACATTGATGGAGAGACGGCCGTAAGAAAGAAAAGATACCTTTAAGTGCCTGTGGTCAGACACTGACAAGTACAGAAAACAAAAGATAAGTGCGCTACTACAATTTAAACACTGATCCACAACATCCCAGTGATGGTGATATGGAAAACGTGAAAAAATATATAATACTTAATGTAAGTCACGAGAGCGTCTGCAGCTGTAGGAGTGGGGGTGGCACAAACACCCCCCAGACTAGTACAAAAAAAAAACACAGAAAACAGTGCACAACGCTCATAGTGTATTAAAAATGTATAATGTGAGGCACAATAAATGGTGAGTAAACTGCGTACATCAGAGATGAAATAAAGACAGCAATTCAAGGGACATGTTACCCAAGCACCAACCAGCAGGATACGCTGTCTCTAGTCGGATGTCATCTGGTGTTCCACAGGCTCCTACTTCCAGGGATGGAAAGTCACACATGCCGCAGGACGTGCTTACCCTTGTCATCTAGTGGTTCAATCACCAGTGGTGCTGGACAAGTGGGGTTGTGTATAAAAGTACGCTCCGAAATCAACAGTACCCCTGTTAATCCTTAGTGGGTGGTAAAATCGCAGAGATGGTCTAACTGCGGCAAACCAGAACTCCACCGTACACGGCCGCCTCTCCACCCACTTCGAGTGACGTCACTAGGCCGCGCCGTGTTGTAATGCAGCACCGGAGTTCCACATCGACCGTAGATCAGGTAGATAGTACTGAATGGATGTTAGTAAATCGGATCCCCAAAGTCTCAGAGTTCTTCCAACGCGTTTCTTAGCGCGCTGGAAGAACTCTGAGACTTTGGTGATCCGATTTACTAACATCCATTCAGTACTATCTGCCTGATCTACGATCGATGTGGAACTCCGGTGCTGCATTTTTATATATATATATATATTTTTAAATGAAGCAGTAGGCACTTAACTGGCGAGGTAAGGTAGGTGCATGTTCTGTAGAAATCAACAGTGAACCAGTATTCCACAAGGGAAACAAAGAACAGCACTCAGGGTATATGAAAAAAAATCTTGTAATAAAAAAAGGTACACCTTTCTGTGCCTGTGTACCTTGTTTTATTGCAAGATTTTTTTGCATATACCCCGAGTGCTGTTCTTTGTTTCCCTTGTGGAATACTGGTTCACTATATATATATATATATATATATATATATATATATATATATATATATGTAGCCCCCTGTAACCAGCACAGGCTACTAAATCTTCCTACTACTGTGGTAAGCCCTGTTAAAGGCAGGCCCCAGTAGTAATCATGGGTTTTCCCCCCTTGCAAAGCCCTACCTGCTTGATTAATACAAGCCTGTCTCTGCTGCCGGTCTGTGCAGAGGGGAGGTCTTGTTGATGTCATGAGGGGCGGGGCTGACCAAACTTAGTAGCGGTTCCTGGAGCTCTGCAGTTAGTTCAGTTCAGGAAGTGAGAGGAGAGAGTCAGTCTGTCTACTCCCTGAGTTGAGAGAGGAGTGAGTCAGGAGAGAGTGTCAAGGAGGTCCGATGGAAGGTTGGAGGGTCTGGCTGGACAGTCAGATAGTAAGAGAGAGAGTGTAGCTAGGTTCCTGAGTAGTAGGGCGTAGTAGTTCATAGGTGGATCCATGCCTCTCACCCTGATTAGGGGGTGAGGGAAGAGCTAGCCCCACCCGTAGCGCCCTTGGCTGCGGGTGGAGGCAGGGAGAAAGATACCGTTCAGACCATCCTGAGAAGAACGATCTGGTGGGAGAGGAGGAGGAGGCATATCGTGTATCTGTATTGCTGTGCTGCTATTATTGCCCTGCCGAGACTGAGTACAATAAAGACTCTGTTGCTTTCAACATTGTGCCGAGTGATTCTGAAGTGTTCACCCCGGGACCAAGGGGGTTCTTCTATAAGGGTCTCTTCCCACATCCCTGGGAATTATAGAAGATGGAGGCGCTGCACCATTAAGACCACATGGAGGCCAATACCTCAGAAGCCTGGTCCTGTCTCCCCCATAACATCGAGGGAAGCTCAGGTAACAAAGGTTACATATACATAAACACATGTATGCACACATAAAATATGCATATATAAATCTATACACACACATACATATCTGTAGCCATAAGCCCCTGGCTATACATTTCTGGCCTCAGTATTATAAATTCTGGTAGGAGCAGGCAGTGCTGGGGTTAAACTCCTCTCACATGGGCCAGCATTTGAGCCTGTTACTGGGGTTTAGTGGGACACACCCATGGTATACAAGATGGCTCCCTTTCAAATTTAGAGAGTTCTCCCTGTGCAGCCTGTGCCTTAAGGAGCAGGCATAATACTACCTTGCCCCATCAGGGGGTAAGGAGGTTAAGACTAGCCCAGGGTCCTCAAGCTCCTGGGGGCCTGGTCAAGGGAAAATGTTCCTGTGAGCACAGCTCTGACCACTGCTGGGTAATGCAGCCAATCAGGATGGAGGAATCTGCCCAGACCCCTAAAAGAGATATCCAAAAAATTCTTCACTAAAGAGAATCTCTTCAGACCTACCACTGACATTTATCTTTGATATTATTCTACTGTGGATTTATATGCCTCATATGTCTGTGTCTCCTGACACATCATACAATGATCATCATCATATTTTGGACCTAGTACTTGAGTACCAGGACCACTGACACACATACATCATACAATGATCATCATCATATTTTTGACCTAGTACTGACCACCAGGACACGGACACACATACCCTGTCAGCCCCCTAACAGCCCTGCTCGGGGCTGGGCAGTTCCCGCGGTTCACCAAGCCGGTCAGGTCACTATATCCAGAGAGGTAATACCAGACACATACTGCACATGTCTAGTATTACCTCTAATGTTTTACTGTGCAGAGTGTCCAAATACTGGACAGTTCGGTACAATACTGGACACCTGGCAACCCTAATTGTGTTCCCAGCTGAGGCTGCTACCAGCATGACCTATGGAGATAAGATCTCAGGAACCAAGGGGGTCCCCGGAGCTTAAAATAACGTGACTCAGCTGCAGAGACCCTGTTTCCCAGCAAATAAAATTTAGAATGCCATTTTTTTTAATTTAAGAAAATCTTAAAGAATTATCGTCAGAATCTAGTAAATTACTGTATATACTTCATGATACGGTGTACTTTCTTTTGAAAAGAGTTTGCAAAATGCTGCCTGACTAAAATTACAATAATGCAACTTTTACTTTTGGTGCTTTCCTACTTAATCAGATCCAAGAGAAAGTTGATTATTTTGCAAGTCAATGCTTTATCAAGTTAGAGAAGAATTATAAAAATAGTTTGTGATTGTAGGCAAATAGACGCTTCATTTTATAATTTTGGTATGAAACAAAAATTAATGTTATGCTATATTATCGAGTATACTTTAATTAACTTTTGCTTTTCACTAAACGTTTTGCAAACTCTCAAATGGTATTGTTTTTATTTTCTTAAATTAGCATTTAGATAAATATGCATTAAAGAGCTATGCAAATGTTTGCACTGCGCTGGGAACGGTGGAGGAATTTTATTTTTACTATTTCAAACCCCTTATTGCATCTTTCTTTAGACAGTATTTCCTCACAGACAATATTGTTTTGCACAATGAAAACACTTTTCAGATATTTTGGGTTGCTGCGAAATAGCACAAATTATCCTCAAATCCTGATCTGTGATAGTAGTCAAAGGAACATGATGATAAATTATAAAAACTTCACACAAAGAGAAGCTCAATATTGTACATACTATATTAACTAACTGAATGTGTATACAATGATTTTAGCTGCAATGGGACAGCTAATTCATATTTTAATGAAGTATATCAGATGGTGGTGCTCGGCTGAGTACCTCAAGGATTCTTTCTGCTGTCCCCTGGTTTGAACTCTCTTACCACTGACCTTGCATTACATTATTAGGTTGGTAATTTGTCAGCAATCCTGACAGCATACCTCTGTGCTAATCTACATCTGTTCATACAGATGGCAACTTTCCATTTTATTGACAAATTTAATATATTTTAAAGTAAAAAAAAAGTGTTTTATGTACAACATAGAGAAAGCGACTCGCTGGAAGACTTATGGGTCTATTCTGGTAAATACTGCACCTGCAGTAACTCAGTTTGTATGTTTAGTAGTATACATACAATAACATTATTTTTTTCATGCGCTAGTTTGCACATTATGGGTGAGCATTAGTTTCTTTTTTTCCCCTAAATTCTATATGAAGGATAATTATAGTAAGTGTACTACTCCTAAACGCTCTTTTGCAACATTGTTTATTGATCTAATTTGTTCATCTGCCCCCACTTCATATTTCAAGTAGGGTTCAGCAAATCAGTGCTGGCTGGCTGGCGTTGCCGTCGGTGCCACTGCACCAAGCCTCGTGGTTAATGAAGTCTTGGGGTAGAGCAAGGCCCATTGTAACGCTCTTACCTTCTCCGGCGGCATCTCCTCCTCCAGCATCCTGTCATTATGGCACCACAACGTCAATTGGCGTTGCTTTGCTATGACAACGGGTCGTCCAGTGGCACCGCACTGCCATGATAATGTGACGCCGGGTTGTCATGGTAACGCAATGCCAAAATAATGACTGCCCGCTGAGATGCCAGAAAAGGTAACATATCCCTGCACCGAGCACCGCGGTAATCCCAGCTGGCCCTGGTATGATGATACTCTATCTATCTATCTATCTATCTATCTATATAAAAAGGAGGGCTAACATGGTATACAGTTTGTAAAATTATTTCTTTTTTGGTTAACTGATGAGAATAAATGTAATCTTTCAGGACTTCTACTACCTTCAGATAGTCTAGTACAAAGGTTGACAACCTTTTTTTCAGGCATGCCAGTAAACGGGCACAATTTTTTGGGCGGACCACTGTCCTAATGCTCCCTCCCCATCCTCCCACCACCCTTGGGGGATGGAAGTAAAACACCAGTTCTGCAGCAAAGGGAAGCTGGGGCTGCGCCAGAAGACGCAGAAATTGGGCCTGACTTCAGTGCCAGTCGAGTTAACCGGCGGGGGCTGGGGAGGAATAGCACATGGGCGATGAGGAATGGATACGGAACATTCCAAATGCCATCATGAGCCACAATTGGTCACTCTTGTTCTAGGGTTTCTCAACAACGTTGCCTCAGACTAACATTAACTGATCCCCAGAGAACTATTATTTCACATTATTGGCATTACGTTTAAAACAGTAGAAATAAGAATTAATAATAACATTTACAAACTGTCATTATGTCTGGTCTCTAGCCAGGTTTATGGGTGAGAGATTCACTATACATGGTGTGCCTTGGAAATTAGACAACACAAATAGATAAATAGGGTTGTATTGTGGGTAATATGTATGAGAAATATTGGTAGTTGACAGGTGCATCTGCCCATTTAATTAATTTCTTCACAATCTATTTTTGTTCTACTACTTAACATGCCCAGGTTTGCCTATAAATGATTGATTTTCACAGTTGCAAAATGTGCATGTAGAAATAGGATTGCCATTTCTTTTTATCAGATTTCAACATATACCACGGCACAGTACAAGAATACTTGGGTGCCATTTGATCCACTAAACAATAACAGTGCAAACAGCAAACGTACTGTATAGTTTATACCTTTATTATTAGTATCATTTCAACTAAACATTTGTGATTTTTGAGAAACATTTTTTTTACAAACCTGTAATTCAATTTGGCATCTGTGTATAGAAGACAAGAACATAATGTGCTCATAATTTTTAATTTACATTTCTCGCCAGTTGCATAATTACACAATCTGCGTGCTTTGCCAATTACATGGAAACAAAAACAACATATTTATGAAATAGAAGCATGCTTATTAGGGGATAACACAAATAAATGATGTTTTCCTATAGTTGTCAGCACTATATTTTCGTGATTTGTTACATTCATTACTTTTGCCTTTACGTGTATGTAGGCTGCACCAAAATAAACTACTTAAAACTTCAATCGTGGCTTTATAAAAAGACAAAATGACAGTACTGTCCAAAAATCACCATAGCAAATGTAAATTCAATAAATTGAAGCAAATTGTCAGAAAAGCTATAGGATTTTAACTGGACTATATACTTCTACTCTGCTGCTCTTATTTAACAAACTGATGGCATAAAATGCCGGAACATAATGTTCCACTTAACATATTCTGTATTTATATTGCAATCAACAAATGCAATTTTGCAAAAGTAATTACCCAGCACTGTCTCTGCCAAGCTACTACTCATTTTTGTTTTTCTCAAAGTGATACTCTGAATGAAATATTTGGTAAACAGCTTGTTTATATACATGTTATAGGCTGTAATGAACAACCAGCTCTTCTTCGGTGCATGATGGAAGATAGTAATAAAAACATTATTTTAATTTTGTTATATATAACAATGGAAACAATGACATCTAGTCCCTTCAAAAGCATATAATAAAATAAAAAAAATCCCTCCTTAATCAGTTCTAAAAAGGCAAATACATATATTTATTATTTATACCAAATGAGCACTTCAGTATTAGGTGAAACCTCTTTTATTTGGACTAACAATTTATATTATAGGACAGAATAAATTACCCAGAATCACTGGTGCAGTGGAAGCACTGTTTGCTAAGCAATAATGGGGAATGACAGGGTTGCAGACAAGTGGTATTTGTATTTCATGCACACTAAACGGTGGAGAGTTATTGTCACTTTTTTACCTACCATAACTTTCTGGTTAAACCCACGTACCAGCTTCACGTTGCATAGCCAGCAACCAACCAACCTCACTCTGATGAGACTCACAAGATTGAAACAGCTGTCCCTAAGTAGGTTGAGTGGCTATGCGCTTCTTAAACCCAGCCTGTGCTGAAAGGCAGTATAAGCTCATAGGGGTCCGTGTTAAAATGGATGAGAAGTAAAAATGGACAGGCTGTGCTCATTTGCATGTCATTGTCACGGGGGACCAGAACTTTTAACACCGAAACCACCGGGATCACTATCACCAGACAGGACACAATAATTGAATAAACGAAAGTGTATTCTGGCAAGCCAGCAAACACACAAAATACATAAACACAGTGAAGCACTCACCAACTGGGGGCAAGAAACTAGCTTCAACTAGGTGCAGGGGCCGGCTTCAGTCGGCTTGCCCTGAGTGTCTCCTTCTTCAGGTTCAGTGCTATTTCACACAAAACCCCAGCAAGCTCTTTTTGGGAACCCCTGAGCCCCCACAAAATATATATATATATGTATATAAGTGTCAAAATGGAGTGCTATTGAGCGTGGCATATGTATACAACAGACGACAGAGAAGCCCAATGCTACACCCAACATGACAAAAATACACAGTAAAATACTTATATATTCTCTTGAAAAAGGGTTATTTAGTTTAACCCTTTGGCCAAAGCATTGTAAGCTTGCGAGGCACGACAAGGCAGACCCTATTCGCTTGCTGGGGTTTTGTGTTTAGTTAACCTATTCTCAGCTATTTCAGCTGTTGTAGGTTGGTGGCTCCTCCTTCCCAGGTTTTAAGCCCACCCTTCCCCACTTCCCAAGTTAGTAGGTCCTTTCATTCTACTGGATATAGATCCAATGTGGTCTTTTTCTCTCCTAATAGAGGTAAATGAGAATTTTAATCCTAATAAAGGTATATTAGTATGTTATCTGGTAGTGTTAGGCCTTGCGAAAGGGTGTCTGCCTTGACGTGGCTCGCAAGCTTACAATGCTTTGGCCAAAGGGTTAAACTAAATGACCCTTTTTCAAGAGAATATATAAGTATTTTACTGTGTATTTTTGTTATGTTGGGTGTAGCATTGGGCTTCTCTGTCGTCTGCTATTTTACACAAAGAACTTTTGAATCTCCTGCCAGCCGTGTCTCCAATCGTCTCCAAAGTTGTTCTGATTTCCTGATCGGCCGCGCTCCTTAGGCCGCGCAAATAATGCCCGTGACCGGCGACGTCACCCGTCGCCACTAGCGAAAGTTATATTTCGCTTTGCAGCGGCGTCGCGGTCTTCTGGCCATTTGATTTGTTCAGGGGCTGTCACATGAGGCAGCAGCCCTTGAAAAATCAAATATTCCCAGCTTCCAAAGTCTGCGATGCAACGTCGCTCCGTCGCATTGCAATGTATTTGTTTTTGGCCGGCGGCGCGTCGCCCGCACTATACGCACGGCCTTACATAGCCCTCGGTTGCTATCCTTAACATGGAGCCGGGGCTGCTGACCAATCAGGACACGGACCGTGAGGCGGCAGACAATCGGAGGATGAGGGCTCGCCCAGCTGCGCCAATCAGAGGAGGGGGCCGTCTTAAGCACTCTGGACCGCCCACAGGGGTGTGAGACGCCGGTGAGCGGGAGATTTGAACTGGCCAATGGGAATCGCACCTGCGAGGCTGATTCCCGGCAATGGTTATCTTGGCCAACCCCATACTCCCCGTGGAGTAGACACCAGTGTCTACGGGGAACAATGGCTCTGCTCCGTCAAGAACAAATTCCCAGAGCCTGCATCTCAGCCCTTCCCCGCTCGCTATTGTCCAGATCCTCCAGCCGCCCCCAGCCTCTGCCACGAGCCGGCATTTCTCCTCGTGCAGACCAGCTAAGTGAATTACAGACGCTGCACACAGAGAAATGCCACATACACCACAAACATTTTCTTGGCTTGCTAACTGTATGGGAAACATGCTAACAGAGGGAATAAAAGTGCCTTTTTATGTTACAATCCCTGTTCCCCAATACAGTTTTCCCCCTTCCAGATATCACACAGTGATTAGCTCTTTTCTGGAAGGGGTTACCCAAAACATTACATACATTCAGGCCAAATGAGCTTCACAGAGGCAGCCATTACCCACGGTATTAGGGCAGCCAGCCGGGCTTCACCTTTATTATGTGAGGCTGGCTATCCCTACTGTCTGTCATTACCCAGAATCCCTGATTGCAGCGGAAGCACTGTTTGCTAAGCCGTAATGGGGAAATACAGGGTTGCACACCTGTCTGAGACATGCAAATACACCACAAGTGGTATTTTTATTTACTGTATTATAGGACAAGCTTTCGAGAGTTCTACTTACGCTCTTCCTGAGGTCAGGCAATACTGATATACAAAAGATTAAGTTTGACATAGTTTAACATAGATGTAAAATCCTAGATTGTTATCTTAGATTTTACATCTGTGTTAAACTCATGGAATATTTGTAAATCAGCATTGCTTGACCTGAAGAATTGAGAGAGCTCTCGAAAGCTGGTCCTATAATCCTATATTAATTGTTAGTCCAAATAAAAGAGGTATCACCTAATACTGAGGTACTTGTAGAATTTACTCTGCACTATCGCAACTGGATCAACTGCTATTTCTATTAAATTATTTATACTAACAAGAGTACCATAGCTAGGGTATTCATGATAATATTCAGCATATTCATGTGTGAAGGGCTTGCACCATATTGCTTGCATATTGATTTGGTGTATACAGTACTTTGAAACCCCCATGGAAGTAAAAGATCAGATTATACAAATCTTCACATCTCTCACTTCTGCACACTCTGAACTTTCATGAAACGTTTAATATCTAACTAAAAGGTTTTAACTGCTGTAAAATAATGTCGTTTTATTACTTATGAAAATATAAACGTCTTGGGTATTTAGCTGCAGTTGCTGGATAGATCAATGATATTTACCATTCTTCACGGCAAGTAGCTAGAGATGTGTATCAAAGAAAATACACTAAAGAATCCCTTTTTGCAGGCGCACTGCAGACCTTTATAGTATATATGGTCAGGGGTGAATGTAGTAGGTGAAGTTAGTTTTATTTCATTCTAATATGTCAAACGTGTAATTAAAACAGTATATAGTGTATATCTATATACTCTAATAAAAAATAGACAGCTAACGTCTATTTGGTCTCTACCATGCGTCTCCTTTAGCTCCTATGTACTATTCTATAAGATATAGCAAATGATGTCTTGTTTACTTTTATCCTTTTCCATTCCCTGTGTTCTTGTATGAAGCTCTCGTACCCTCGATATGTACAGATGGACAGATATAGATCCTATTTAATCTATTTTCCGATTAAGATAGTTCCACCTGGTCCCTCGCTTGGGAGGGTTATATTATTTATATATACGACCAATGCTCCACTGTAGGAGTCCGTTCCCTGTATCCCTGTTTTGTATATATAGCTGTATGTTTTACATAGGAAAAAAAGCCGTGACTGGCGGCTGGTGAAAGATTTAGAGGCTCTACAGGGGGTTGTTGTAAAACACCTCCTGAGTTGAACAGGTTATGGGGTTATTGGTCTGTGTTTTACATATACGTCCATAGAAGACTGTATGTTATGACGGTGTTTGCGGATCAGAGTGATGATTGCTGAAATAGCAAGTACACTGTACACTGGAGAGGGTGAGTTTCCTACGGAGTATATTTGTCAAATGCACCAAAATAAGGCTGTCAAGGTTCTGATGCGTAGTTTTCACAGGTAGAGTTGAATGTGCAGTCAGAGATAAGGCCTTACTTCTGCTAGTGTTCTACTATCTTTGTATTATCACCCGTGATACAATGTTTATGTGTGTCACGTAGGTGCCAAGGAAATAGTATATGGTTTCAGTTTGCTGATGATATTAAATTCAACACCATGTCACTCAGTTCAAAATCACACTACGTTTGTGTTAGTGACAGAATAATGTTATTGCTGGATCCAGTATTTTACTGGATTTTATTATGTTGGTACTGTACGTATTTGTAGTCAGAGCCTAGAAATGCCTCATGTATAGTGTATCCTTCGAGTTACACGAACCGCGCATGCGTCACGAGCAGGGCTGTTTGTGGCCGTAGGATTTTTTGTATGAGCTCAGACAGCGCATGCGTCAGAACGGGGTTGTATCGCTGCAGCGCTGTGTACTCTGCGTGTAATGTAAGGTAAGTAAGCAGACAGGCGCTGTGCTATATTAGGATCTCAAACATCTGTGATTGAATTATAGTTGCCTAATTTGAAATTCTCCCTGTACACACTTGGAACAGAAATATGGCCCGCACAAATTTTATTAATGGGAGCCGCGCACGCGTTGCGCGGTAAGGTGATGTTACCCGTGTAGTTTAATCACATAGCAGTACAGGTATTCTGATTAAAACGGAATCTTATGCTATATTGTGCAGGATTTCAAAGGGCAGTATGGAAGTAGCGTTAGCACTGTTAGTTACTTAAGAGCAGACAGCTTCCACCCCAAACCCCTGATCTGGGGCATCCCCACAGGACAATATCTGCGCATACGACGCAATTGCACAGATATTATGGCGTTCAAAGAAGAAAGCAAAAAGATGAGGGATAACTTCATAGCCAGGGGATACTCCAGACGTCAACTCAAGACGGCATACCATCGTGCCATCAATACTCCACGCACTGAACTATTAAAACCAAGAACACCGGAAGAGAGTAACAACACAAGTGAAATTAGATGCATAGCCACCTACCATGATCAGTGGAGGGACATCAATAAGATACTTACCAACCATTGGCACATTCTGACGAATGATGATGATCTCAGGAAGGTCCTCAAGAGTCATCCATCCATCGTTTGGAGACGGGCATCAAATATCAAGAATCATCTGGTACACAGCCACTTTACAGTTGGGAACAAGAGAAAGAACACAACATGGCTGAGTATCAAAGGCTCGCATAAATGTCACCACTGTAAGGCATGCAGCTACATGAAGGAAAGCAGGATTTTTACTAATACCGACAACAGTACAACATACAACGTTAAACATTTTATCAACTGCAAAAGCAGAGGAATCATTTACTTGATAACATGTTTATGCGGAAAAAAGTATGTGGGAAAGACAAAACGAGAACTTCGAAGGCGCATCCTTGAGCATATGGGATCTATAAGGAATGCGCTGGACACTCCCATTTCTCGTCACGTTAGAAACCATCATGCAGGAAAGATAGACACACTAAGCTTTCAGGGCATAGACCATATTCCCCCAAGCATCCGCAGGGGGAATTGGGACAAAAAACTCCTGCAGCGTGAGGCCAGATGGATTTATTTACTTAACACCCACTATCCATCTGGCATAAACGAGGGTTTTGTCTTTAACTCTTTCCTCTGAGATACTCTCCAGCACCAGTTTCACTATATGAAAATTGCTGAATCCATTTACCTATTTTACACACTAAATATATATCATATGAAATCACTTAGGTCAGAAAAGGATGCAGTACCTATGCATTACCACCAACCGGTATTAGGCGTCTCACGATCGCTATGGTAACCACCGGGTATAAATAAGCGAGTGGGAACGCAGTAACGCCCACCCCGGATGAAGTCACAGGAAGTGACGAAACATGCGGCATGTCGGGTCTTTTGCTGACTCATAACTAACTCTGCCAGCTACCTCTAGCAGCTCCGATAGAGCATAGCTCTTCCTAAACAGTACCACCTATATGATACACCCATTTAAAGAGGTGTCAGTACTACCACAGGGCAGTACTTCTTTTGAGCAATATATGAATGTGTCAGTATCCATGGGAAGTGTATGCGGTCAAGCAGAACTCAGTTTGAATGGTACACTACAACCTGAATAAACGCGGAAAGTGCTCTAACAGTGCTAACGCTACTTCCATACTGCCCTTTGAAATCCTGCACAATATAGCATAAGATTCCGTTTTAATCAGAATACCTGTACTGCTATGTGATTAAACTACACGGGTAACATCACCTTACCGCGCAACGCGTGCGCGGCTCCCATTAATAAAATTAGTGCGGGCCATATTTCTGTTCCAAGTGTGTACAGGGAGAATTTCAAATTAGGCAACTATAATTCAATCACAGATGTTTGAGATCCTAATATAGCACAGCGCCTGTCCGCTTACTTACCTTACATTACACGCAGAGTACACAGAGCTGCAGCGATACAACCCCGTTCTGACGCATGCGCTGTCTGAGCTCATACAAAATATCCTACGGCCACAAACAGCCCTGCTCGTGACGCATGCGCGGTTCGTGTAACTCGAAGGATACACTATACATGAGGCATTTCTAGGCTCTGACTACAAATACGTACAGTACCAACATAATAAAATCCAGTAAAATACTGGATCCAGCAATAACATTATTCTGTCACTAACACAAACGTAGTGTGATTTTGAACTGAGTGACATGGTGTTGAATTTAATATCATCAGCAAACTGAAACCATATACTATTTCCTTGGCACCTACGTGACACACATAAACATTGAATCACGGGTGATAATACAAAGATAGTAGAACACTAGCAGAAGTAAGGCCTTATCTCTGACTGCACATTCAACTCTACCTGTGAAAACTACGCATCAGAACCTTGACAGCCTTATTTTGGTGCATTTGACAAATATACTCCGTAGGAAACTCACCCTCTCCAGTGTACAGTGTACTTGCTATTTCAGCAATCATCACTCTGATCCGCAAACACCGTCATAACATACAGTTTTCTATGGACGTATATGTAAAACACAGACCAATAACCCCATAACCTGTTCAACTCAGGAGGTGTTTTACAACAACCCCCTGTAGAGCCTCTAAATCTTTCACCAACAGCCAGTCACGGCTTTTTTTCCTATGTAAAACATACAGCTATATATACAAAACAGGGATACGGGGAACGGACTCCTACAGTGGAGCATTGGTCGTATATATAAATAATATAACCCTCCCAAGCGAGGGACCAGGTGGAACTATCTTAATCGGAAAATAGATTAAATAGGATCTATATCTGTCCATCTGTTCATATCGAGGGTATGAGAGCTTCATACAAGAACACAGGGAATGGAAAAGGATAAAAGTAAACAAGACATCATTTGCTATATCTTATAGAATAGTACATAGGAGCTAAAGGAGACGCATGGTAGAGACCAAATAGACGTTAGCTGTCTATTTTTTATTAGAGTATATAGATATACACTATATACTGTTTTAATTACACGTTTGACATATTAGAATGAAATAAAACTAACTTCACCTACTACATTCACCCCTGACCGTATATACTATAAAGGTCTGCAGTGCGCCTGCAAAAAGGGATTCTTTAGTGTATTTTCTTTGACACATCTCTAGCTACTTCAACACATCCCTAGGCAGCACGCTTTTTCCAACAAGGGGTTTTAAGAGCGAGGTTTCTTCCACTATAGTACTTCACGGCAAGTACCAAGATTTGAAAATAAACATTTACAGTAGTACTATATCATTTATACACTTCTGTGAAAGCGCTGAGTTGGTATCATACTGCTGAGACGTTAGTGCATTGCATTTCCCACTGGAAATGAGTAGATTAGTATCTAGTGTCATAATTGTCTTGCTGGATATTTCTGATGCAGATAATATTTACAATGAATTAATCCCTCAACTCAAAATGATTACCTGAGTTTATATATCTATGTGTAAACCATTCTTTACAAGTTGGATAGCTTTGTATTTAGTACCCTGAATATTGTATTGTATCAAAGGGTGTGAGCCATCCTGATCTTTAACTGATTCTGTATTAGATTGTAGTGGACTGGTTTTGCCCTTCAGTACATTCCAAACAATAAATAATGTTTTAGAGTTACCTAGTACTGATGCAGTTTGATAATAGTAACAACAAAGGGCAAGACCTTTAGTGAAGTGGAAGGGACTTGTAAAACCCTTAATCTTTCAATCAGATAACAGTTATGGTGATTTGATAGAAATGTTCTTATACAGTAGTGTTTATCCACAGGTGTTCCTACAATCCCTTGGGTTCCACAGGCATCCCTTAAAGCTGCAGTTCAAGCAATATCCTACTCGTTTTTTTTTTAAACTAAATCAGTTCTGTACGATGAGAAAATACTTGTAGCATTTTTTTTATGTCTTCTAATGTAACTAGTGTAGCCCTTTTTCTGAACCCTCCCAAAGGAACTACTGGTCACTGTACAACACCTGCGGCTCCAGGAGATATGAGCCTCCGCTAGCTGGAAGCCTGGGGTAACACTTATACACTTACTTAGCGCAGCGCCTCCACGTACCCAGGATCCCCGTGGTGTGAGATTCCCCTGGGCAAGAAATACAACAACACACATATATGATGCAACCAGTTTTACTATAAGATAATGCACGATACCTTATCACTCTATCTTATAGCAATATAACCCAACACATATAACCTTATACTATAACGGTATAACCTTAGTGGCTCACCCACTCATCAGGAGTAACGTCTCCGTCCCCTCACCGCGTGCCCCACACACTGTGTCCATGTATAGTACTATTGGTATAGGCTCAGTTCTTTAACCACTCGCTCAGTGTTCCTAAAGAGTTTAGCCTAAGGCGGGATCAGCACCTGTTGACCGGTGTTGGTGCACTTGTTGTTATAGTACCTTCTGGTCACGGCGGTGACCGGTACCTCTTCGCAAAGGGTCAGATGAATCAGCGGTCTGTCTCCTGGGTCTCAATGTCCAGCCGTCTGGTCCCAGACGACTCGCCAGCAAACCTGCTCCGCACGCTTGTCCCTAGCTTTCCACACAGTAAGGGGTGATGCTCACTCTCACTATGGGCGTCCCTGCAGCACAGCAACCTTTGGTGACTTCAGGGAACACTCCTAGGGGCATATGGGGTAGCCTGTCCTATGCAGGTGGGTCACTGACCCCCTGCACCCACACTACCTCTCCCTTCACCTCCCGGATCCCCTATGACTACTCAACCTAAACCTGCAGCAAACACACTGCACTCACACAGTACCTGCAGCAACTGCACTGCACTCAACCGGTACCTGCAGCAACCGCACTGCACTCAACCGGTACCTGCAGCAACCCACTGCACTCATCCGGTACCTGCAGCAACCGCACTGCACTCACCCGGTACCTGCAGTAACCCACTGCACTCACACCGTACCTGCAGCAACCCACTGCAACCAACCTGGTACCTGCAGCAACCGCACTGCACACACACACTGTGCCTACTTGTCAGCGCTCACAGCACTGCCAGCCGTGACACTAACAAGACTGCACACTCACACCTAAGGGCAGGGTCCCTAACCTAGGGCCCGTCCCTCAGTACCTACCCACTACCCTGGTGGGGATTGGGGCCTGCCTGGGGTCTGGGGAACTACCTTACCTGTTGTAGGAGCCACTTGCTCCCTACACCCTTCCTTCCCTTTCCTGCTCCCAGCTCCAACTGCCAAACATGGTCCCCGCAACATTGTAGCCTTCCTCCACAGGAGAAGCTGCAAAACCCTATTTGCTGGCTGGCTGCACGTGATGTGGGTGAAAGGGCAATCCCCAGAGGCTGCTGGGAATTGTAGTCCACTCAGGACCTCTTTAGCATTGGGACCGCGTGCGCTACCCTTACTGCGCCTGCGCGATCCTGTAATGGCTACCGCGGTGGTTCTACGCATGTGCGACCACACGCCAACCTTATCATTGCTGCCGGCACTCCTGGCACTGTACAGCACGTGCGCGACTACACTGCGCAACCGCGAGCAGACACAATGGCGGCCCCCGCTAGCCGGGTGTGCCGCAGAGCCTTGGAGCGCTCCCTGCTCCGGCCCCCACCTTCTCGGCACGCCGGCGGGTCCGTCGCTGCCTCCAGTGGCACCCGCGATCGCTCGGCACACTACAGAGGGGTCTCTGGAGGCAAAATAAGACCGGGGCTATACTAGCATTTGTTTCTATAGCAACCATTTACAAAGTCACATCCCCTTCCTCTTCTGAGACAGGCTCTGGCTCTTGAGCCCTGCACTCTCTCTAGCAGTGCACCAATTGTATCTAGTGACTGCCTGGTCACATGATCTTCCACACAGAACTTTGCATCTTGGGTAATCTTCTGCAGCCCTAACTGATATAAAGAACCCCGATCCCAATCTTCAACGATCGATTACAGGAGAATGGATCGATTAGCTAAGTTGCCAAATGCTTGTCAGTGTTCAGATTGTATTGATGCATATTGAATGGATTTTTTTTTTTTAAACGGCAGATGAACTGCAGCTTTAAGAGCTCCCTACAACTTTCAGGTAATTTGAAAATTGTACCAAATACAGAAGAATTTAAAATGCATCAAATCTCAGACGCTCTATTAGAGGGTTGGGGTTTCACAACATTTCACAATATAACTATAAGGTTCCTAAACCAAAAAGATTGAAAACCACTGTTCTGCAGGAATAAAGCAAGATAACCACTCTTTACAAATAACAGGATCCAGCTCCGGGAAACACTTGTCTGATATTTGGAGAATCTGAGACCAGGAGAATATGGGGAAAAGGAAAATGGGCAAAATCCAAACAGGTCATGGAAAAACTAGGCTCCTAATTCCCAAATCTATAGTAGGCTCTAGTCTAGACCAAGGGTGGCCAACCTTTTTATCAGGCGGGCCAATAAATGGGCACACATTTTTGGACTGCCGCTGTCTTCCCCGCTGCTGCCGTAGGGGGTGTCAAGATTCCCTCCTGCAATACTCCCCGTAGGGGCACACAGAGAAGTTCCGGCTAAGAGCTTGTGGGAACTAGAATCTCCAGAAGCAAGCTGCCATCTTAGCTTAGAGTATATAAACCCCACCCAGCCTGCTAGTTGTTGCTTGTCATCTTTTTGTTCCAGAGCAGCAGTCTGGTCATTCTCTTTGGAGCGGAGCGCTGGGTGACTCAGGATTATGAAAAAGAAAAATAAATACAATAGTGCAGATGGTAATGATATAAAAATATAATAAAATGTTCTCTGTAGTAGTGGTACTCACAGATTGCACTATCAAATATAAGCGTATCAGAGACCCTTCTCTCTCTGATGGGAGCCCTTTAATGGAAATCCCTCAGAGTGGTATGCTGATACTGGAAGCTTGTATTATGGTGGTTCAGTTATCCTCCCAGGGGTATGTAAAAGTGAAAGAGAGAACACACAATAGAGTAGTATAGTCTAAAATTGTATTGGCAGCAATCGATAATCATATGTATAATACACTCACATTTTGTAATAAAATTTGGTTCGTGGGAGAGGACAGCTGTGAATGGAGAACGCCGGTTGTTCCTGGAGCGGAGGAGCCCTTCCGCATACGTCACTGGTACCTTCGTCACGTCCTGTGGTGTCGTAAGTCAGGGCGGAAGAGGCTGCCTGGTGTGTCCGTCTCCTACTGGTTTGCCAGCAGTTGTCTCCCGGTTTCCTCAGCACAATCACCTCCCACAGCGGATCGATTCAACGCGTTTCGCTGTGGCTTCTTCAGGAATCGAATAGGTTAACCCCATAGGTCCTCCCTTATATATATAGTCCATCATAGAGCTAATTGGGGGGTCCTATCAGCTGATTACAATATTACATATCATTGATAATGACGGTGTGTGTCAGTTATTTTAAACAGTGCAAGCAATATAAAAAGTTCATATCCTCCAATACAATTAATACAATTTCTATTACAACAGATAAAACAATAAGATTTTAATTCATAATATTTAAAACAAAAGATGATGTAAAAAGAAGTATATAAAAAGATATATGAAAAATATATGGAAAACGACGCAATGAGTGACGGAGTTCTAAAATGGATGAGGAAGATAAACAAAATTAGAAGCAAATACTTTCTATAATATTATTGAAATACAAACATCACATTCTCTTAATGAAATTATATTAAGAACTTTGATATTAAAATTACCATAATAAAAACACCATAATGTAGTTAAAAACACATATTATATAAGAACAATATTATAAAAGACAATATTTTAAGAATGATGATGTTAATTAAGAACGTGTGTGCAAACTATTATATTAAGAAGGCACCAATGTCTATGTCAACATTCAGACCCTTTGGACTGAGGGTCTGTAACTTATGAATCCAAAAGGTTTCCCTTTTTGCTAAAGTGTTTAATCTATTGCCCCCCCTCCAATGTACTGGGACATGTTCAATACCTTTAAAAGTTGCAAAATTGGGATTTGATTGATGACACATATAAAAATGTTTGGAGACATTGTGTGTTAAAATACCCTTCTTAATATTTAAAATATGCTCTAAAATCCGTACTTTTAGAGGCCTTGAGGTACGTCCTATGTATTGGAGACCACAAGGACACTCTAAAAGGTAGATGACAAAGTCAGTTTTACAATTGATGTACCCCTCAATTTTAAAAATTTCACTAGTAGTGTGAGATTTAAAATTGAATTTGTCCTTGTGTTTATGCGTGCATGCTTTGCATGCATAACAACCATAGAAACCTTTTGGTTTATCTAGCCATGTACTGGGTTCTTCATTTTTTTTCCTCTTCAGGAAGGTGGTCGGTGCTAATTTGCTCTTAAGATTTGGAGCTTTTTTAAAAATGACAACAGGTTTGTCAGGTATATGATCTTTTAAAATCACATCATTTTGAAGGATATGCCAATGTTTACGTATTATATTTTTGATCTGTGATGCTTCTCTATTGTACTGAGTAAGAAAAGCCATATTAAAATTGACATTTTTGCTTGTATTCTTATCTTTTTTACTTAATATTTCTTTGCGGTCTACAGTGTCTGCTCTAGTGACAGCTTTATCGATAGTATTTGAGTTATATCTCCTTTGCTTGAATTTATTCAACAGGACCTTAGATTGATCGTGATATATCTGTTCATCAGTACAGTTTCTTTTGATTCGTCTTAACTGACCATACGGGATATTACGAATCCACTCTGGATTATGGCAGCTGCTTTCTAATATGAAGTTGTTGCTATCCACTTTTTTAAAAAATGTTTTCGTTTTTATCAAATTATTTTCAACATAAATGGTTAAGTCCAAGAATTCTACCTCTTTTTTACTCCAATTGGTAGTAAATTTTAGATTCAAATTGTTCTCTCCCATATGTGTGAAAAAAGCTTCAAGTTCTTCTACACTGCCTCTCCATATGAACAGGATATCATCTATAAAACGACTCCATGAGACGAGGTTCGCACCAAATTCCTGGTTGGACCATATATAATCGTCCTCCCAGATTCCCATAAATAGATTCGCGTAACTTGGTGCGAACCTCGTCCCCATTGCGGTACCTTGTTGTTGCAAATAATATGTGTCATTAAACCAAAAATAGTTTTTTTCCAGAATAAATGCAATAGATTCAAGAAGGAAATTAATCTGTTCATCTTCCATTTCGATGTCAGCTCTCAATATTCTGTCAATGGCCCTAAGTCCGTCATTGTGTACAATAGAAGTATATAGAGAAGTAACATCTGCTGTTACTAAAATGTATTCTTCTCTCCATGAAATGTTTTCTAGAATATTAATTACATCAGTAGTGTCTTTAATATAAGATTTGAGTAAACTGACATGTTTTTGTAAATGGCAATCGATATAATGTGATAAATTACTTGTTAAAGACTCAATACCTGATATAATAGGTCTACCTGGTGGGTTTACTGGATCTTTATGAATTTTTGGGAGAAGGTAAAAGAGCGGGAGCTTTGCATTTTCTCTCCAGAGATATTTAAATTCTCCTTCATTTAAAATTCCCTGCTCTTTTCCTTTTATTAATAAAGTCTTCAAATCATTTGAAAAACGTTTCGTTGGATTATCTTTTAATATTAAATATGTATTTTTGTCTCCTAAGATTCTGTTTGCTTCTCCCTCATAATAGATGCGGTCCATAATGACAACTCCTCCACCTTTGTCTGCCTGCTTTATAATAATGTTATCATTTGTAATCAAATCATCTAGGGCTTCTCGTTCTTTTTTTGTGAGATTGTGTTTAAATTTGGTGGGTTGTTCTGTAAGGAGGTTAAAATCATTAAGAACCATCTGATAAAACACTTCTAAAAAATGACCTTTTTCATGACTAGGATAAAAAGTAGATTTTGGTTTTAATGTGGTATGTTTAAAATTATCACTGTTTCTATTTAGGGGTAATTTTCCATCAGTATTCTGGATTTCTCTCTTTATTGTGGATTGATTTAAAAAATGTCTTTGCACAGTTAGTTTCCTTAAAAATAAATTTGCATCAATAAAAAGTTTAAAATTATTGGGACCAACAGTGGGTGCAAACGTAAGACCCTTGGAAATAACGTTTTGTTGGAACTCAGTTAAAATAACTTGACTCAAATTAAAAATGTTCTTTGTACTACTTAGTGTATTGTAATTTTTATTTTTATTTAATTACAAGGAATACGACGAAACATATTAAATAAAACATATTAAAACATATTAAATAAAAATAAAAATTACAATACACCAAGTAGTACAAAGAACATTTTTAATTTGAGTCAAGTTATTTTAACTGAGTTCCAACAAAACGTTATTTCCAAGGGTCTTACGTTTGCACCCACTGTTGGTCCCAATAATTTTAAACTTTTTATTGATGCAAATTTATTTTTAAGGAAACTAACTGTGCAAAGACATTTTTTAAATCAATCCACAATAAAGAGAGAAATCCAGAATACTGATGGAAAATTACCCCTAAATAGAAACAGTGATAATTTTAAACATACCACATTAAAACCAAAATCTACTTTTTATCCTAGTCATGAAAAAGGTCATTTTTTAGAAGTGTTTTATCAGATGGTTCTTAATGATTTTAACCTCCTTACAGAACAACCCACCAAATTTAAACACAATCTCACAAAAAAAGAACGAGAAGCCCTAGATGATTTGATTACAAATGATAACATTATTATAAAGCAGGCAGACAAAGGTGGAGGAGTTGTCATTATGGACCGCATCTATTATGAGGGAGAAGCAAACAGAATCTTAGGAGACAAAAATACATATTTAATATTAAAAGATAATCCAACGAAACGTTTTTCAAATGATTTGAAGACTTTATTAATAAAAGGAAAAGAGCAGGGAATTTTAAATGAAGGAGAATTTAAATATCTCTGGAGAGAAAATGCAAAGCTCCCGCTCTTTTACCTTCTCCCAAAAATTCATAAAGATCCAGTAAACCCACCAGGTAGACCTATTATATCAGGTATTGAGTCTTTAACAAGTAATTTATCACATTATATCGATTGCCATTTACAAAAACATGTCAGTTTACTCAAATCTTATATTAAAGACACTACTGATGTAATTAATATTCTAGAAAACATTTCATGGAGAGAAGAATACATTTTAGTAACAGCAGATGTTACTTCTCTATATACTTCTATTGTACACAATGACGGACTTAGGGCCATTGACAGAATATTGAGAGCTGACATCGAAATGGAAGATGAACAGATTAATTTCCTTCTTGAATCTATTGCATTTATTCTGGAAAAAAACTATTTTTGGTTTAATGACACATATTATTTGCAACAACAAGGTACCGCAATGGGGACGAGGTTCGCACCAAGTTACGCGAATCTATTTATGGGAATCTGGGAGGACGATTATATATGGTCCAACCAGGAATTTGGTGCGAACCTCGTCTCATGGAGTCGTTTTATAGATGATATCCTGTTCATATGGAGAGGCAGTGTAGAAGAACTTGAAGCTTTTTTCACACATATGGGAGAGAACAATTTGAATCTAAAATTTACTACCAATTGGAGTAAAAAAGAGGTAGAATTCTTGGACTTAACCATTTATGTTGAAAATAATTTGATAAAAACGAAAACATTTTTTAAAAAAGTGGATAGCAACAACTTCATATTAGAAAGCAGCTGCCATAATCCAGAGTGGATTCGTAATATCCCGTATGGTCAGTTAAGACGAATCAAAAGAAACTGTACTGATGAACAGATATATCACGATCAATCTAAGGTCCTGTTGAATAAATTCAAGGAAAGGAGATATAACTCAAATACTATCGATAAAGCTGTCACTAGAGCAGACACTGTAGACCGCAAAGAAATATTAAGTAAAAAAGATAAGAATACAAGCAAAAATGTCAATTTTAATATGGCTTTTCTTACTCAGTACAATAGAGAAGCATCACAGATCAAAAATATAATACGTAAACATTGGCATATCCTTCAAAATGATGTGATTTTAAAAGATCATATACCTGACAAACCTGTTGTCATTTTTAAAAAAGCTCCAAATCTTAAGAGCAAATTAGCACCGACCACCTTCCTGAAGAGGAAAAAAAATGAAGAACCCAGTACATGGCTAGATAAACCAAAAGGTTTCTATGGTTGTTATGCATGCAAAGCATGCACGCATAAACACAAGGACAAATTCAATTTTAAATCTCACACTACTAGTGAAATTTTTAAAATTGAGGGGTACATCAATTGTAAAACTGACTTTGTCATCTACCTTTTAGAGTGTCCTTGTGGTCTCCAATACATAGGACGTACCTCAAGGCCTCTAAAAGTACGGATTTTAGAGCATATTTTAAATATTAAGAAGGGTATTTTAACACACAATGTCTCCAAACATTTTTATATGTGTCATCAATCAAATCCCAATTTTGCAACTTTTAAAGGTATTGAACATGTCCCAGTACATTGGAGGGGGGGCAATAGATTAAACACTTTAGCAAAAAGGGAAACCTTTTGGATTCATAAGTTACAGACCCTCAGTCCAAAGGGTCTGAATGTTGACATAGACATTGGTGCCTTCTTAATATAATAGTTTGCACACACGTTCTTAATTAACATCATCATTCTTAAAATATTGTCTTTTATAATATTGTTCTTATATAATATGTGTTTTTAACTACATTATGGTGTTTTTATTATGGTAATTTTAATATCAAAGTTCTTAATATAATTTCATTAAGAGAATGTGATGTTTGTATTTCAATAATATTATAGAAAGTATTTGCTTCTAATTTTGTTTATCTTCCTCATCCATTTTAGAACTCCGTCACTCATTGCGTCGTTTTCCATATATTTTTCATATATCTTTTTATATACTTCTTTTTACATCATCTTTTGTTTTAAATATTATGAATTAAAATCTTATTGTTTTATCTGTTGTAATAGAAATTGTATTAATTGTATTGGAGGATATGAACTTTTTATATTGCTTGCACTGTTTAAAATAACTGACACACACCGTCATTATCAATGATATGTAATATTGTAATCAGCTGATAGGACCCCCCAATTAGCTCTATGATGGACTATATATATAAGGGAGGACCTATGGGGTTAACCTATTCGATTCCTGAAGAAGCCACAGCGAAACGCGTTGAATCGATCCGCTGTGGGAGGTGATTGTGCTGAGGAAACCGGGAGACAACTGCTGGCAAACCAGTAGGAGACGGACACACCAGGCAGCCTCTTCCGCCCTGACTTACGACACCACAGGACGTGACGAAGGTACCAGTGACGTATGCGGAAGGGCTCCTCCGCTCCAGGAACAACCGGCGTTCTCCATTCACAGCTGTCCTCTCCCACGAACCAAATTTTATTACAAAATGTGAGTGTATTATACATATGATTATCGATTGCTGCCAATACAATTTTAGACTATACTACTCTATTGTGTGTTCTCTCTTTCACTTTTACATACCCCTGGGAGGATAACTGAACCACCATAATACAAGCTTCCAGTATCAGCATACCACTCTGAGGGATTTCCATTAAAGGGCTCCCATCAGAGAGAGAAGGGTCTCTGATACGCTTATATTTGATAGTGCAATCTGTGAGTACCACTACTACAGAGAACATTTTATTATATTTTTATATCATTACCATCTGCACTATTGTATTTATTTTTCTTTTTCATAATCCTGAGTCACCCAGCGCTCCGCTCCAATTTGAAAATCTACACAAGAACCATCTGGACCTGAACAGTCCATCCTAAGGGTGTAGAGCTGCTTTTTTATTCATTGTATTGCACTTTAATATTTATATAATTTTTCATACACTGGTGAAGGTCACTAAACACAATTTTGTGCACTGATTATTAATTATACATCACTGTCACGTATATTATATAGTTATTTAATTATTCACTTTGAGAAGCGCCCGGTTTATATTTTTTTCTTGGTCATTCTCTTGTCTGTCCTGCTCTTTTGTATTTCCCTGGCTAGCAATACTTTCATCTAACTCTGCAGACTTTTAATGTACCTTTTTGTTTTGCCTTGTGTTTTCCCTTGCACTTCTTTCCCTGACTACCAAATGCTTTTACATGCAGCTCTGCAGACACCCTTTTTGTTTAATGCTTGCATTCCCCTTTTACTTATTGTCCCCTGCTTTCATTTTTTCCTGACTAACATTGCTGTTGCATGTAGCTCTGCTGACTTCACAGGCACCTTTTTGTTTTGCGTTACTACCTTGGTGTGAGCATTAAACACAATCAATGTAACTGATTCCAGTCCTATTGTTGGGGTTCACACAACCCTGATAAGAGGTTAGGCAGTAGAAGTGGAGCTGGGGGAAGGGGGGGGTCACAGCACCCTGCATGGCTTGAGCACAGGCAACAGTTTTGCATGGAGTCCCTCCGAATCTCTATTACACATACTCACTCCTATGCTTTATTTCTCCACTCACTCACTTTCCTTCTCCCCATTTATTCCCCCCCTCCCCCCCTCGAGCTGGTCCTTTTCCCCTTTTTCAGCCCCTCTCCAAAGCTCCGTTCCATACTGAAGCCCTGCCCCATGTCTGTTCGACAGAGGTAGGGATTTCCCCTTCTCTGCTGCCTGCAGATTGTGCGGAAGGAAACCGAGTGCCCTGGCAAGCAAGCCCCAATGCCATCTCAGGTCACCCGTTTTTGACTAGTGACGTCATCCTCCCATAAGGCCCCAACCTTGATAAAGGAAGCATCTCACTGCCGAACCGTTGGATGTATGGCACATTTGCTTTTGCTTAAGACACTTTGCCTGCCTCCTTACTGCATGTCATCCTCTCATAAATCATTTCTAGTCCATAATTGATTTTTTATACAGCCTAAATCCTTAGAAACAGATAAGATGATTCTTCACACAAACGTGCTTTTACACGTTTTTTTACGTTATTGCAACTCCAGCTCTTGCTTCAAAGGGTTGACCCATTAGCTAGATACCACTCAGTCACAATAAAATGTGGATATTATTTCAGTATTTCAGTATTATTTCAGTAAATACATGAGAAATAGGTCTAGATGTAAATAATGCATGTGGAGTAGACAAATGTGTTTACATTTCTCCACGTTCAGCAGCATGTTAACAATTATGCAGGTAATGTGCATACCAGTCAAAGAATGTTCAGTCCGCGCTCTTGCTTCCTATGGATGCAGAAAAGTAATTTCTCTCCTTCCTCTTGCGGATCCTGTGATTCGAAGTGTCTCCCCCCACTTCAAAGAAGGACCCCCTAGGAAGACTCCGTCGGCAGAACCAGGTAACCAAGAAAAAAGCACAAGTGCGCACCAAGGTAAGAGTATGATAGTGTAATATAACAACAATAATGTAAAAACTTACATATGGGTAAAACTTAATTCATGTCCAGGTCTAAGCGATATCTTCATCCCTTAGGCTTCACCATAGATCAGGCAAGGGGGCGATGTCCAATTATTTTCGGGTAACAGTCCCGCGCGCTGGGGCTGTCTCCGTGGCAGTCACTGCAGTAACACCTCTGTGTGTGTCGGCGTGGTGTGTAGCGCAAGTGCGCATGCGTGGAAATGAAGCCACCTATAGCCGTCCGTAGATGCCAGTTCATTTGAGGGATCAAGACCGGAATGAATACACTTGGTGTATGCCAGCCACCAGAGTAAAGGTAAGCTGTTTACACAATTCGCGACGTGTTTCGTATAACAAGTATACTTCATCAGGCATTAACCTGGGCAGCTGCGAGGGGTCTTTTATATGTCATTCATGCTACATCATTGGTTGTTCCTATAAAGAAACAGACCAATCATGAAGCTAGAAGGGGTGAATGCATGGATTTTAAACACTCCTCTTTGTTGTCATAAATTAATCTGCAATCTTAATGATTGCAGTAATGGACCATGTGACTGCGTAATGCTAAAGACCCCAACAGTAGGATACATGAATGAATGAATGACTAACCAGATACTTGTAGGGGGGACCCCTAAACATAAACTTGATAGAAGACAGGTACTGGGTTGCAGTCCCGGATGGTAAGCTCACTAATAAGTGACGCTGTTGTTAACAATAAAACCAGGAAGATTGAGCATAATAACACCCTATAACGTACAAATTGTCTAAATAAAGTCCCGAACAGGAAAACATGTAGCAAGCGATTGACTCACTCTGAGTGCTGCACAGTCCATGCGATCCAAAGGTGAGGGGTCACCAGGTGTGCTTCCGTCCAAGGGGTAGGATAGAATAGAAGGAGAAAAACTGGAAGAGCACTACTGTAGGTATCAAAAAAGTAGGAAGGAGGGTGCGTATCCCATAAATAGATTATTTATTGGTCATGGATAAACAGGGCAATGGAGAGCCCTACCAACATTTCACGCTTCACAGAGCGCTTTCTCAAGGTATACATATCACAACTTTATTAACATATATAGACACAAACTGACAAAACCAGCCAATACTCACAGCTCACATGCAATCCACCCACTTTGATTGCTAATGGTCTTCTGATGTGTATACACCTAATCAGTACATTCAGACACAGAGACGACAGTGACTAACTCCGCCCCCAACTGCCAATCCGGAGACATGCGTGGTCTAGCAACCCCCAGTAGTACGCGCTTGCGCAGTAACCAACTGAGGGAGAGTCCTCAATGTCAATGGAGGCCGTGGGGCGTGGGGAGAGCACGTTATCAAATGTCCCTGACTGTATACCTCACTGGGGCTCTAAGTCCCTCCCCACAGTGGGAGCAGACACAGTGAGCTCCGGACCATCGGCGGAGTGCGCTTGCGCAATACCAACCATTGCATCAGAGGCTCACAGAATACCCTAAGTGCGGGGTGGGAGAATGAAAAGCCAGAGCGCAGAATAATGCGCAGCACAGAGGGTGAACACATAGTGTGCTGTGAAATACAAACACATAACATTATTAAAACCAATAAACTTAAAACATATATTAACAAAGAAAACATATTCGTAGAACCCCCCCTGTCTTAATCTCTTCTAAATGATGTTAATCGACCAGAAGGGGTAAATAAAAACTATCACTTGACATATGTATATTCAAACCAACATCCTGATTTGTTTAGGGAGCTGATGATGGTGAGTTAATAGAGTGGATATAGAATGGCAAGCAAAGAAAATGAAATTGAGTGGAGAAACCTAATATAATGTGATGATAAGATGTTATTTGTCTAGAAAGGTTCCCCCATACATATATGCCCATGGTTGCTTTGCACATATATCCACTATATAACCTTAGCCAGTACATCCAGCTGTTGAAACATAACAAAGTGTATAACAGATATACATATAATTGACGGGAAAAAATACTCTATCATAGCTTCCAAGATCATTTTGCAGCTTATTAAACAAACAAGTACAAAAAGATGTAAGAGCAACCAGTTAAAGGGAGGAGAGCAACATATTGAGGAAACATTTTGAAAGAATGACATCCTCAAAAAAGCACCTTAATAGAAGGGCATTTTGTTAAAAAATAATAAAGAAAAGAAAAGAAAGAAGACTGAAAAGAGAAGGCATAATCAAGACAATAATATTTACCATGCAATCATAAATCAGATTTTATACCTTTTTTGATACCTACAGAGTGCTCTTCCAGTTTTTCTCCTTCACTGATTGCAGTAATGGGATGATAACCCCTTAAAATAGTAATTGATGATATTAATTTCTAAATAGTAAAGATTACAATCTAATGGCAAAATTAAATGCCAAATTAATCAAATATAGACATATAATATTGCACTCACAGGTGTCCATAGTGGTCAAGTTATTAAACGGCATTATAAAAACACATTGTATAAAAAACATAAATGACAAAAATACATATAACACATAAATATAACATAAAAAAGGGGGGGGGGGAGGAAAAAAGGGAAAAAAATAGAAGAATAAAGGGGAAGAAGGAAAAGAGAAAAAAAAGTTAAATGTAAAGTCATAGAAGTGTCGCCCAAAGATCCAAACCTATAAGGATCTACACATATATTAAATTACAGATTCATGTTCGATACCCATATACTTGACTCCTGTAGTGCTACATTGGTGAACATCTTTAAAATGAGATAAAAGATGTGTATATGATATATTTTTTTATTATTCTATTTTTACACTTGAGCACCTTTGAGTGCGATATTATATGTCTATATTTGATTAATTTGGCATTTAATTTTGCCATTAGATTGTAATCTTTACTATTTAGAAATGAATATCATCAATTACTATTTTAAGGGGTTATCATCCCACTACTGCAATCATTAAGATTGCAGATTAATTTATGACATCAAAGAGGAGTGTTTAAAATCCATGCATTCACCCCTTCTAGCTTCATGATTGGTCTGTTTCTTTATTGGAACAACCAATGATGTAGAATGAATGACATATAAAAGACCCCTCGCAGGTGCCCAGGTTTCACCTGATGAAGTATACCTGTTATACGAAACGCATCGCGAATTGTGTAACAAGCTTACCTTTACTCTGGTGGCTGGCATACACCAAGTGTATTCATTCCGGTCGCGATCCCTCAAACGAACTGGCATCTACGGACGGCTATAGGGGGCTTCATTTCCACGCATGCGCACTTGCGATACACACCACACCGACACACACGGAGGTGTTACTGCAGTGACTGCCACGGAGACAGCCCCAGCGCGCGGGACTGTTACCCGAAAAGAATTGGATATCGCCCCTGTAACAGGGGAGTAATCCCTGTTCAAGTAATGTGCCTTTAATCTAGCAGTGTGGTGGTTAACTGCTGGTAGTCAATTAATAAACACCACCTGCCTGATTGCTTACAAAAGCCTGTCTGTTGAGACAGGAAGTGACTCCTTAGCTCTGAATGAGAGCTGACCTTTGGAGAGACAGAGCAGTGTTCTTGAGTCTCCCAGGAGAGACTGACCAAGAGAACACACATCTCTGTAGCTGACCGGTCTTGAGCTCTGCCCAGCATAGCTGATTGCAAGACACCAAATAAGACTTCTAAACCTGGATGCTGATTTTCTGTGCACGCACGAGTGCGGTTCCAGGAGAGCAGAGAAGCTTACTCTACAGCAGCTAACAGATAAGACTTTCATTATTAAGAGACTGCTTATATCTGCTTATTTCATGCTATATGTTTTGGGGCTGCGAGACATGCTTTACTAAGGGAGATGTGAATTAATTGCATAGGATTTCACTAGAAATACTCCCAAGTAAATAGAAGCTTTGTTCCCCCCCCCCCCTGTGTTTGGATGATTTCCTGATGAAAAGGAAAAGGCACAATAAAGCCTATTATAATTTCACCTTATAAAGTCTCCAATTGTGTACCTCTGTGAACGTCCGTCTACAGCCCCCTTGCCTGATCTATGGTGAAGCCTAAAGGATGAAGATATCGCTTAGACCTGGACATGAATTAAGTTTTACCCATATGTAAGTTTTTACATTATTGTTGTTATATTACACTATCATACTCTTACCTTGGTGCGCACTTGTGCTTTCTTCTTGGTTATCTGGTTCTGCAGACAGAGTCATCCGCCGGGGTCCTTCTTTGAAGTGAAGGGAGACACTTCGAATCACAGGAGCTGCAAGAGGAAGGAGAGAAATTACTTTTCTGCATTCATAGGAAGCAAGAGCGCGGACTGAACATTCTTTGACTGGTAATCTGTGAGACCCACACGTTGAGTCACACACTTATTTTCCCCAATCAGTTTATGCAGCAGCTATCAGACTTCCATGATATATACTTTATATTCCTAATCATTATTGTTGCATTGGGTTACATCATTGTATTAATTGTCTTATTGATTGTTACTGTCTATTTTGTCACTATTGTTCCATGTTTCATCCCCCAATCCCTTCTTTTCTTTCTCTTTCTCTTCCCTTTCCTTTTTTCCCTCTACTCTCCCCCTTCCCTCTCCTTCTTCTCCCTCTTCTCCGCCCTTGTCACCCTCCTTATACGGAAGCATTATGGCTGAATCCAACACTAGCCATTTTTTGGATTGCCTCAATAATAGGTTTAATAAACCTGAGCTTTTTAGCAAAATGTTCTCTGACACACCATTAGTTGAGGTGGTTATTCCAAATTTACCATCTCTTATGAATGATTTACACAAACTATTAGAAAAAGAGACGAAATCTTGGTTAGATATGGTCACATTGGAGGAATATGTGAGATGTGGCCGTATACCAAGAGGACTTACAATCCTAAAACCCTCAACATACGGCACAGACAGCCCAGAATTTGTTAAGGAAAGGGAGATAATTCTCGATCATTGTTCACTAGAGCTAATTCGATTGCTTATCTTAGGAAGGAAACGGGAAGTAATCGAGGTAGACACCAAAATGACTAAAATAAAAAATGAAATCTTACAGATTCCATGTCTAGATAAATTACCACAATTAACTAGAGATATGAATGTTAAGTTGAGGAAATCTGAGAATCAAATTTTGGTTAATAAAAAAAAAAAATTCCTTAGAGATAAAAGGGATTACGCTCTGAATATACAGAGATGTTGGGATACAGCAAAGGAATCCAATACAGATGGAGATATTGTCACAAATGACACTAACAAATCGAATATTACTGATAAAACCCCATCAAAAGGTTTATTACAGACCTGTGATGGTTCAGGGGATTCCTTCCACTTCTTTCTCTCCCTCTGTTCCCTCTCTGGCCAATCCCTCTGCACCTACCCACTCCTGTCCCGCTCCGTCTCTCTCTCTCACTGCCCCATTACCTCAGCGCATGCCCCGCAGGCCGTGCGTACCCGTGCAGTCCCCGAGTCCCTGCGGCAACGCTCCCCGCTCCCAGTCACTCCCGGTGCCCAATGCCTGTATCTCACCTCCGGTGGCAGTCCCGTCCGGTCATCTGCTCCCCTCCGCTGGGGTGCCCACGGCGCGGCGCCCTGTGCATCTGGTGACGCAGCCTGTGCGCACGCACCCTCGGCTTACAGAGGGCGCGCACACACGCTCCTCTTCCAAGCCCTGTCATGCTCCTGACTCCTCCCCCCATTCCTTGCAGGCGATCTCACTCTCTGATCCTTCTGTCTCCTCCTCTTCTCTCCCTGACCTATCCGTGTTGTCTCCCACTTCTCTCTCTGCTCCTCCTCTCTCTCCTATTGGTGTGTCTCCCTTTATAATCACTGTCTGTCCTCTCTATCGTCGCTCTGCATAGTTCCTGTTTCCCTGTGTGTGCTGACCTATGCTGTGCTCCCTCTGTATCCCTGCTGTATCCTGCTCCTGTGTTACTTTGGATTTCCCTGTCTTTGACCCCTGCTTGTCCTGGACTACCCTGCTCTCTGTACCTCTTGAACCTTGCTACGAACTTTACCTTGCTGACCTCTGGAATCCTTGGACCTGGCTTCGTACCTTGACTACTCTACTCTCTGGACCCCTGGACATTGGCACACGGACACGACCATTCTTACGCTTAACCCTACAAGACGTTGCAAGTATCATAACCACTCTCTCAACAGGCCAAGCAATGCTATACCACACTCCGGGCTTGCTCCCACTGCTGTGGGGGTGTGGTGTAATACAGTTCCCACCTCAGTACTGGGGTCTTGCCAGGTCTGCCGGCATACAGGCATGACAAGACCAAACACACTAATCCCAAACAACATATAAATATCCCTAGAACACCAAGGGATCCGAATTTTTATTCCAGACCTCCCCATGAAAAGCATACTAGACTTCCATCTAAATATCAAAGAAATGACACCTCAGATAATTCTAGATGGGGAGCCAATATCAATAAATCCAAAAATTGGAATCCCCATCATTCCAAGCAAAACAAATATTACAAAAAACAAGAAAATCCACATAACAGAAAAGATAATGGTAATTATAAAAAATATACCAATACACGTGAGGAAAAAGAGAATAGGACGCCTACTATTCCCCTTCAAAATAATTTTGAAGTATCAAAGGATAAAAAAGAGGAATTAGAAAATGAGGATTTTTTAAACAGGTTGGAGAAAATGAGACAAACAATATCCACCTGGGACTCAAATCACCCACCCATATTAGAAATCACAAACAAAGCGATAAGGAAAAGACAGGAATCAGGAGAGGGCATAGGGGAAGTGGAGCAAGGGGAAGGAGAACCACACTCCCCTCTAAAATCAACCCAGATGACCCAACATTAAAATCAATGGGCATCTTTAACCTATCTAATTATCGCATAGACCATACCCTTTCATTTGCCCCTACACGTAGAGTCAACAACTTTGATCTGTATATAGAACTTCAAAAGTTTAATCGGAAGTTGGCTCTAAGTAGACATTTTATTGTAGACCAAGGTAAACAAGTGTCAGCATCAGACACTGTAAATCCCATTGTAAACACATTGTCAACCAACGAACAAACTTATTTGGTGGATTTAATGTCCCTAATGGATGTGGGTCTCACCAATACCATAGACGATGTGTCCATCCAACACTCATCGTTTAAACCCAATTCTACTTTTCATCCATATCATTCGAGGGGACATTATATTGAAATTTTCAACAGATTAGTTGAAAAAGAATTTCAATATCTTGGACAATATAAGGCAATACAAATGAGCCATAACAACAACCTTACTGCTCAGGAAAAACAAACTTTGAAAGTATTACAATAAGATCTAACTACAGTTGTACGTGAAGCAGATAAGGGAGGGGGAATAATACTTCAAAACAGAGCAGATTCATGTTTAGAGGCCACTAGATTACTGTCGGACCCCATATCATATTGTAAATTATCAAGGGTTCAATATCAATTAAGTCTCAAAAAAATGCTTAAATCTGCACATCAATTAAATGTTCTCTGTAAACATGAATTTGATTACCTGTGTTGTGCGGCTCCCACCATCCCTATTATGTATCACTTACCTAAAATTCACAAATCACTCACGAATCCCCCGGGGCGTCCTATTATTTCGGGGATTAATTCACTTACTGCTAACCTTTCGTCCTATGTTGATTCTTTTTTACAACCACTAGTACCTTCTCTACCATCACATTTACTAGATACACTTCTCTCCTCACTATTCTCACTGAGTTTGCTTGGAAAAACACATCATTTGGCTACTCTTGATGTTCAAGCACTTTACACGTCTATTTCACATAAGGGGGGTTTGGACGCTATAGATCACTTTTTAGCACTACATGGCACTTTACCACTTTCCCAACATAGCTTTATTCACGATTCTATTGAATTTATATTGAAACACAATTATTTTCTTTTTGAACACGAGTTTTATTTACAACTGTATGGCACGGCTATGGGGACACGTATTACACCATCATTTGCTAATTTGTACATGGGATGGTGGAAGTCGCTGCACATTTGCGGTGACGGTGTATCTCCGCCACAATTGATAATGTGGCGGAGATATATCGATGATGTGTTTGTCATCTGTCATCAATGTCTCTTTTGATAAGTTTGTTACTCAGCTAAATAACAATCAATTTAATCTCACCTTTACTAGTGAATTAAACCAAACTAATATTACATTCTTAGATTTGGAAATATATATTGTTAACAATAAACTTCTTACTAAAACCCATTTTAAAACCACTAATGTCAACTCTTTTTTTACATCCAACAAGTGGACATAAAAAGAGATGCATTAACAACATCCCATTCAGTCAATTTTTGCGTATTAGGCGTAATTGTGCAGATGTGGAGACATTCAAGGAACAGTCTCAAATCCTTTTTTAACCTTTTCAATAAAAGGGTTATGATGATAACTTAATCTCCAATGCTTTCAATAGAGCATTGAATATTAACAGGAAGAAATTAATCGTACCCAAAACAAGTAAAAAAACAAAAAATAAAATTGTTAATCCCAATGGAAATTTAAATACATCTAACCAACCGTTGGAAGGTATGTCTATTAATAATTCAACCATATCAACTATTGTACCATTCACTGTTGAAACTAATGAGCAATGTTACAAAAGAGAGACACCATATTTTGTCACAAAATGTAAAAGTTCACAAAATAAGATCAAACACATTCTGACCAAATATTGGTACATTCTACACATGGATTCGATATTATCAAAGCTCCTTGCAAAGAAACCTCCCATTGTCTTTACCAAATCAAATAATTGAAAAAACATTTTGGCCCCGAGCCTCCTTAAGGGTACCGTCGCTACAAAAAAGAGGGACTTAAGAGATGTGCTGGGTCTAAAAGGGAACCATAGATGTAACAAATGCAAAATCTGTCCGAAAATGTTGACACAAAATCATTTTACATCAAAAATGAAAATCTCAAATATGAAATTAACAATTATATTGACTGTTTAACAACATATGTAATATATATATTGCAATGTGGGTGTGGTCTACAATATGTAGGCCGCACCAAGCGCCACTTAAAATTGCGCATTATGGAACACCTAAGAAATATTGTCAATATTCCTAAATTGTTAGCTTCAGCGAAACCACTTATACATCTTTTATCTCATTTTAAAGATGTTCACCAATGTAGCACTACAGGAGTCAAGTATATGGGTATCGAACATATAGTGACCAATATTAGAGCTGGTGATAAAGACCTTCAAATTGCTAAAAGAGAGCAGTTCTGGATATTCACCCTTCAAACCAAATATCCTAGGGGGTTAAATGATTATGTAGAACTGACTCCATTTTTGATAAATGTCCCAGAGAAGTAATCCTATATATGTGGAATCTGTCATTTAATATATGTGTAGATCCTTATAGGTTTGGATCTTTGGGCGACACTTCTGTGACCTTTACATTTAACTTTTTTTCTCGTTTCCTTAATCCCCTTTATTCTTCTATTTTCTCCCCCCCCCCTTTTTTTGATGTAATATTTATGTGTTATATGTATTTTTGTCATTTATACAATGTGTTTTTTATAATGCCGTTTATATGATCATTTTTTTATTATTCAATTTTTACACTTGACCACTATGGACACCTGTGAGTACGATATTATATGTATATATTTGATTATTAATTTGGCATTTAATTTGGCATTAGATCGTAATCTTTACTATTTAGACATTAATATTATCAATTACTATTTTAAGGGGTTATCATCCCATTACTGCAATCATTAAGATTGCAGATTAATTTATGACAACAAAGAGTGTTTAAAAACCATGCATTCCAATTCATCAGGCTCAGAAGCTGAAGACCGCTACGGACGCTGTCCTAGGACAAAAAAGGATGGCCGGCTAGGAGCTACACGTTTCGCCGATACTTCGGCTTCATCAGGCTCCGAAGCTGAAGCCTGATGAAGCCGAAGTCTCGGCGAAACACATAGCTCCTAGCCGGCCATCCTTTTTTGTCCAAGGACAGCCTCCATAGCGGTCGCAGAGCCAAGCTGTCTGACGTCATCACCCCATTCCCCTGCTTTCCGGACGCGGCAGCAGGGACTGCAGCTGTAGGGCTTGCGCCCGCACTACCGGTGCTAATCAAGACTTTGCTGTGATGTGAGTGCCTTGCCTTTATGTTTTTCATGTTACTGATTAAATTTGGCGATTTTCTACTAAATCACTTGCCTCACCATCTGTTCGCATTCTCCACATGGGAGACGCGGGATAGAGGAACAGAGTGAGGGATCCCTTTGCCCTACCTTCCAGTTATCCGCCCCCCCCCTGCTTCATGTACCGGGGTATGAACACTGGATTGTGACAGATACCTCTTGATGTAATTGTACTTACACTAGGCCATGTAAGTATTATTGATAAATATTTATTCGATTCTCCTTCCTCCCCCGCCCGCCTGGTTTATCCAACCCTTGAGGTTTGTCTGACCTGAAGACTTCTGTATTTTGTTTAACCCTTGCTCCCCCTTGTTTCTTTGCTGATATCTAATGACTTTCTGAATCTGTGCAAGAAAGTCAATTTGTATTTCAGGGAATTTAATACAAATACAAATTGACTTTCTTGTGGATTGTATAAAGTTCATCTTGAGTAAAAATTTCTTTTGGTTTAGTGATGTCTATTATCTGCAACTCTGTGGGACCGCCATGGGGACCAAATTCGCGCCCAGTTATGCCAATCTTTTGATGGCCATGTGGGAGGACCAGTATATATGGTCTTGGCCTCGACTGGACGCAAATTTGGTCACATGGCGGAGATATATAGACGATATTATATTTGTCTGGAAAGGCACCCTGGGAGATCTTAATATGTTTCTAGAATATCTGGATATGAATGAACTAAATCTTAAGTTCACATCCACCATCAGTAGCTCCACTGTTAACTTCCTAGATCTCACTATATATTCAGAAGGTGGCTCCATCAAAACAAAGAATTATTTTAAAAATGTAGATGCCAACAATTACATATTACAATCAAGTTGCCATCTCAACAAATGGATAACGAATATCCCTTATGGACAGTACCGTAGGCTAAAACGTAACTGTACTGATAACCATATACTTGAAGAACAATCCACCATACTTTCTAGGAAGTTTGCAGAGAGACATTATAAAAATGAAGTTGTCAGACAAGCACTGGTCAAAACTAAAGATACCCCCAGGGAATCCATGTTAACCCCCACTCCAAAGAAACCCATTGAGAACGACATTCTGCAAGTACCCTTTATTACGCAGTATAATAAAGATGCTGGTAAAATTAACAAAATTCTTAATACACATTGGTCAGTTTTAAAAAATGATCCCATCTTAGGGGAGCATTTACCAGATAGAGTTAAGATGGTTTACAAAAGAGCAAGAAATATAAAAAGCTATCTATCTCCAAGTGCTCTGAAAACTACTGCTAAAAGATGCCCAACGTGGTTAGATCCCCCGAAAGGATTTTATGAGTGTAAAATGTGTACTGCTTGTCAGCATAGTTCTAAACTGACTCAAAGTTTCAAATCAAATATAACCAATAAAGTATATAATATAAAACAGCATCTAAATTGTCGATCAAACTTAGTAATTTATCTGGCAGAATGCGAATGTGGTCTCCAATATATTGGTAAGACCACCCGCCCGCTTAGAACTCGTATATTGGAGCATCTGAGTTACATAAAACGGAAACTCATAACGTCTCCAATCATTTCTTAACAGCACATAATTCCAACCCTGCTAGTTTTTCCTTTAAGGCCATAGAACAGGTGATGCCGTATTGGAGAGGAGGCAATAGAGATTTAACATTGATTAAAAGAGAATCCTTTTGGATGTTCGAATTGAAAACTATTGCTCCCGTTGGATTAAATTTGGAGTTTGATATCAAACCATTTCTGTAACCCATTCTAACCTTGTTTTCCATCTCCCTATTAGAATGCCTCATCCACTTCATCTCTGCTCGTTACACAATGATTAGTTAGTTAGATTAAGCTTATCTCTTGTTGATTTTATTAAATATTTTATATTTATATTTACTTTTTTAACCAATGTTGTACGTATTAATACATTTTTGGAGTCTCACATATGTCTTGATGTGGGACTAATATCATATGATTACATGTTTTCGATCCTAATTGTTCTAAATATACCTTGGCCAGTACCCGATTAATTAATCAATAGTAACCAATGGGACTGTAACACTGTGTATATAAGGCACATAGAATCAGTCAGCAAATCACTCCTGAAGAAACCAAGTGCGGTGAAACGCATAGAGTGACGCTGACCAGTGAGATCCACAAGCGTTTGGAGCCCCTGTGAGCGGATGACGTCAGTTCCGGTTTCCGGGTTCGGTGAGACGCACCAGTGACACACACGCCGAGACACAGGGGAGGCAGAGTACACATGCTCCACTTGCCGAGATCCAGTTCGCAGGATCTATATGCTTGATTATTTTTATTACCATGTGAGTGTATCCCTTACCACTTACCTTTTATAAATTGTCATACAGTCTGCACTATGTCCGTTTCCTTTGTCACCTATTAAGGTCTCCTGAAGCTCCTTGTGATTACCTTTCCTGGTGGGCTGTGATTCCAAGATACCTTTATGTGATCACTACTCACTTTACACTTGTGAGTACCCTGCACACAGATTCCTGTATATACATAATTTCACTAATTATCACGTATATTGCACTATCAGAATATCTTTCTGTTTTTCATGGTTTGCGCTTCCCGATGATCTACACCTCTTCACCTTGCATGGGATCGTGAGGATCCCCCACTGGGTTATAGCGGCATCCTAATTTGTTTGTATTGGTATCATTTATATTTTATAATTTATTTCACATTAAGATTGTGCTTTAGGCAGGTTGTATTATAATTGGTTATCCTAGAGCGCCATATTTGATAAGTTTGTTTGTTTCACATATATCTAATGACTGCCTGGTCACATGATCTTCCCCAAAGAACTTTGCATTTTTGGTCCTATTCTGCTGCACTGACAGTCCTTTAGTGAACCCCCCAGCCGAATCTTCGACGATCGATCACAGGAGAACAGATCGATCGGCAACTTAACTAATTATGTATCATTGTGTATATTGTATCGATGCACATATAAAAATATTAAAAAAAAATATATATATATAATTTTTTTTTTTAAGGCATCTTGGACTGCTGCTTTAAAATAGAAGTGCAGGTCTTCTGAGGGAGGAGCGATAGGAAGACAGATTGATTTGTCAATAATAAGGCACTGGTGGACATATAAAGCAGGCCTGCACAACATACAGCCCGCGACGGACCCCTTTCAACCACCCCCCTTTCCTGGTAGGGAAAGGCGCACACTCCAGCAGTGTGTGAATCTGCGTGCTCTCCCCTAACCTCCCTCCCCCCTCCGCCTACTCCAGCAGGGGAACGCGCTCTAGCACTGTAGCGCGACCCGGAACTTCCAGGTCTGCTGCTAGAGCGCGCTTCCCTCACCCTCCCGCCATCACAGTTGCCGCTGCCATCCACCACCTCCTCCGTTGCCGCCGCGACGCCTCTGTTGCCGCCGCCATCACCACTGCTGCCGCCACCGCCAACATCAGATAAGCATGGGGGGCCCATTCAAACCACACCAGTGGGAGCCCATTCAAACCACACCAGTGGGGGGATGCTGACAAGGGGGGTGGGATGCTGACATGGGGGGGTGAGGGGAGATGCTGACATGGGCTGTGGGGGGATGCTGACATGGGCTGTGGGGGGATGCTGACATGGGCAAATTAATTTAAATGAAAGTATTTTAAATGTAATTTTGTTTCAAGTAAACATCGTAAATAAATGTGTTATTTTGAATAATAAATGCTGTTTTACCCGTGCGGCCGACTCCGTTTTCCTTGTGAGGTGCAAGGGGGGAGAAGGATGGGAGGTGCAAGGAGGGGGGGGAGTGATGGGAGGTGCAGGGTGGGGGAAGAGTGATGGGAGGTGCAGGGTGGGGGAAGAGTGATGGGAGGTGCAGGGGGAGAGGGATTTGAGGTGCATGATGATGATGAGAGGTGCTGGAGAGATGATTTTACGCGTGCGGCCCAATTTTTTTTTTCCTTGGAGCAGTTGGGCCCTTCTCACTTTACGAGTTTTGCAGACCTGATCTAAAGGATGAATATGAAGGATCTCACCAATGTCTGGGTTGCTGAAGCAATCCAAGAAGCATCAAACAAATATTCAGTAAAGTGCAACAGTTATTGTTTATTAGTGACCATTCAGTGCATGCTTGTATACGCTCACAAGGCAATCCTGCATTTAAACGTAGATCACTACAATGTAGTCCCAAGAAATTTGCTGGAGCACAATCTTCCATAAAGGAATTAATTTCCTTCAAATGGCTTTCCTGTATACCAAATCGCCTGCTAATGTGTTTTGTTTCCACTTTATCATAATTTTTCTGGAAAATGTCATACAGCATTTTGGCTACTATCCTTTTGCTTGCATTACTAGGAGGGGCATGTGTTCCATGAGTACAAAAACTTGTAAGATACCATAATATGATTCACTGGGCATTAAACATGTAACTTGGCTTGAATGAATGGGTTGCCTCCAGGGAAAGAATGAGCAAGGAGACAGTCTAATAGCTTTATTTCCATGTTTTCAAGACTGGGCTTTTCGTGTCTCACTTTTATATATCTATAAAAATGTGCTTATCAGGAGCTTATTAGATTTGATAAAGAAAAATACTTTTAGGACCTCCCGTGCATGTCTTCACACCATCACACAAAAATACTCAGCAAACGTAAGAATTAACGTTTCATAATTAGTTTGGTGGGTACAAACTCCGTGTCTATTCTGCAGGATCAATGGCACCAAATTATATCATCCTTAAAATCGGTCCAAACCTTTGCAGTTTCATATTGTTGTGAATATAACTCTTTAGAAATAAACTTACTTCCCTACATAACATTAATTCTTATATCCCAAAAAATAAAGCTTCCAACAACTGTGATTTTTATACCAGTAACATCATGAAACCCATTGTGCTACGAAATGAATTGAAGCACCGGTCTCCAACGTAAAAAAAGTGTATTGAACGCATGTTCATTTTAGTAATTGAGAAAAAGAGCCAGATATCAATAGTACTTGTTTATTTACAAAGCATGGCGGGAAATTTTAATATGGTCTGTGGCAAAGAATAAGGTCCTCTGCACCTGGAAAATAAACAAAAAATAAAACTGTTATAGATATGACAAAAACCTGAATCAGACTAACTCAATTCCATCTACTGTACTGATTCCACCACAATGTGCAGCTAAATCATAACTTCCTGTGAATATTCTAAAACTGAATATTGTACGTGCATCAGAAAGCGTTTACGGTATCATGGGTTTTCATACTGTTACTTTTACATCATTTGCACACACACACAAGAAAAAAACCTTATGGGGCTTCCAAACCCAATTATTGTAGTTTTACAGCATTATGTTTACAAATAGAATACTGCAGTAATTCTCATGAAATACTTAAGTTATTTTAGTTAACACAGACTAGGTGTATATATATATATATATATATATATATATATATATATATATATATATATATATATATATATATATATATATAGGCACTACATAGCAGACTGAGAGAATTTAGCTAATTTTGTCTAACAATATCTGAAAAATAAGGTGCTTTGCTGCTACTAAAAAGAATCTAACAGAATCTGTGTATGCCTAGATTTAAACACTAGATTAAAAAAAAAAAATTGTACTAAATTTTTAGAAGGCACTATATACAGGCATACCCCACATTAACGTACGCAATGGGACCGGAGCATGTATGTAAAGCGAAAATGTACTTAAAGTGAAGCACTACCTTTTTCCCACTTATCGATGCATGTACTGTACTGCAATCGTCATATACGCGCATAACTGATGTAAATAAGGCATTTGTAACAGGCTTTATAGTCTCCCCGCTTGCGGACAGCTTCGGTACAGGTAGGGAGCCGGTATTGCTGTTCAGGATGTGCTGACAGGCGCATGCGTGAGCTGCCGTTTGCCTATTGAGTGAGATGTACTTACTCACGAGTGTACTTAAAGTGAGTGTACTTAAACTGGGGTATGCCTGTATTTATCTTGCTAGATGTATGTTTAATGACAGATAATTACAAAGCGGCAAGCACTATGGTAATTCAAGAGTTATTTATTTACAGACTTGGGCCTCGTTCAAGGTGCTGGCTTCGGAGGGCGGGCGTGCTGACGTGCGTGCTGCCGTGAGCAACAAAGTATTCAATTTGAATACTTGTTGTCAGGGTAGCAACTGTCCTGCCTCCGAAGCCAGGAGTTGCCGCTGACGACAGCTTCAGTAAACGAAAATTTTGTTTCTTGGAGCTGAAGCAGCGTCACAGGGACCAAGGCAGCCAATGAAATCATTCTTCAGAATGATTTCATGACTGCAACTTGGATACTTTACCCTGCCGTCTGTAGCCCCGCCCCCTCCCCAACGCTGAAAAGTCTGCTGGGGGATAATCACATGTCGCCCAGCAAACTCCCAGCACTGCCTCCCGCACGCCCTCCCTCCGAGTCCTCAGCTGGCTCCCTGAACGAGCCCTTAGTATGACTTGGCATAGGAATGTCAAAAGCTACAAACCTTTATATTTTCCTAAGTGCGGTTTATTTTTTCAGCAGCTGGTGTCTGACTATGACGAAAGGAAAGGCAAACCCGCTACCGAAAAAGAGAGTCATCATTCCTAAAAGTCGCCACTTGTTTTCCACCGAGAAAGGCAGGTTCTGGAAAAAAGGTTTAGAAAATAAATCAAACTGATTAAATTAAAATTATCACCACAGTAAAACATTTGAAAAGGGACAAATGTAATAATGACCGTGTCACTGAAACACCACTATGTTAAATGCAAAAACTGTAGTAACAAGCCAGGTGTGACAAGCAAATTACTCCAATTACACCAAACACACTAGGTTAGGTATTGGGAATATCACAAAAATGATTAATGTCAACTGCTATTGTTACATAGCACTTGTGTAGATAGGCATTAACCTACTGTATGTAGATGACCTCTATGCCAAGTATGTCCAAAGGACATGTTTCAGTACCTATCAGAAGCCTCTTCACATTGTTGGTACATCAGAAAGCGTTTACAGTATCACAGATTTACTCATACTGTTATGTTCACATCATTTGCACCACAAGTTAAATATACTTCGTCATATAACTGAAAAAGGCTTTCAATTTTCCCTTTACAACAACGATTTACGGACATGTTCTTAAAATGTATTTAGCACCAAGTGACCCTTATAGCTCAAAGAACAAGAGCACAGACAACAAAAAGCAGGTTATTGAAAAGGCTGCGGCGCATCCAGGTCATCGAGACCAACTGCACCTTATAATTACCAACCTTTATATCACTAAGAAAAACAAGGCTAACTTTATACTTTTATAAAGTATAACTAAATGAAACATGGTTAAATAAAATACTTGGCTTTTGATTATTGTAAAATCTGATAATTTTGCCACAATTGCCTAGCTCTGTCCCCTATGTAATATACATCATACGCAGTAACTGCAGAGTGTTTTCTCAGCGCATCCCCCCCGGGGACCCCCAGGCACCACACATAGAGACCAGGCCGCCCCGGGGACACAGCGAGGCCTCCCAGCCCCCACATGAGACAGGGCCGCGGCCGCCCTGGGCCGCTGCACCCGGGACATAGGAAGAGCACGAGCTGCGGCGGTGATGTCCCACCTCCCCAAGGGCACAGCCGTTACCTGGCCTGGGCCCTCCCCGTAGTGGGACCTGCGGATGACGGAGGTGGTGAACCTGCGGACACTCTGACCCAACATGATGGCGGCGAAATACAATGTATCTGCAACCTGCGCGTCTTCTGTATTCCGCTCAACTGACCGACCAACAGAGGAGAATCAACAACTGCTTCCGGGAGGGAGGGGGAACTGTTGCATCCCGGGAATTGTAGTCTTAAAGACTCTTCCTGCCCGTTAATCTTAACAGTTGATAGCCACGTGTTAGACTACAACTCCCTGCGGCCTCGTTTACCGGTTTGTCAGCGGCCCTTCTCATAGGTGGTTTGGTGAGATGTAGTCAAGGTCAAGCGGGCGTGAAGGAGATTCTTTTGACTAGCATTGTTTTGTCTTTTACTTCCTGAATACCACAGCCAAAGACACAGATCTTCTACTTCTCATGTGATGCATTTAATTTCAAACCTAGATCCAACTATATATTTACCCTGCTATTGCTAGCACCCAGTGCATTATTTTGAATGGGGAAAATAAATTGCCGTTTATATTGGTCAAAGTAGGGTGTGAAAACGTTTTAGTTGAGGCCCAGATTAATATAATTAAAAATGATCTGTCAAGTGCCACATACTAACTACAGTATAAACATACAACTGTACATTTTACAAACAAACCTCACCCCATCTCCCTCCTCCCTCTCCCACACCAGCCTCTCTCCCTATGCTCTCTTCTCCCTCATGCTTTCACCCTCTCCACCCCATCCTCTCTCCCCATTTCCCCTTCTCATCACCCCATCCTCTTCCCCTCTCATCTCCCCATCATCCCCCCTCTCCACCCCCATCCTCTTTCCTCCCCATTCCCCCCTCTCATCTCCCCATCCCCCCTGCTCTCCCCATCCCCCCTGCTCTCCCCATCCCCCCTCTACACAATTCATATGATGCTCCTGAATTAATCGATTGATAAATTCACAGATCACTTGAGATTCTGGCTTTGCAAAGAAGTTAGAGGCACAAAAAACGCTAGTTGCAAAAAAAAAACAAAAACGCTATGGTTTATTGTATAGTAGAAGGCAGACAAAAAGTCAGTGAGCCTGAGGAAGGGGCTATGTCCCCGAAATGTTACTTTTTGTCTGCCTTCTATAATGCAGTAAAGTTAACCTTAGCATTTTTTTTAAACTAATTGTGTGCATCCATCTTCTTTACATTGTACTATCAACTAGGCTTCTGTTTGGAACATAGGAGCACTGATGGGTTAGCTCGCACCATGGTATTTCCCTTTTTTTCCTTTATGAGCTACTAGCTGATATACCCAGTGTTGCCCGGGATTTAATGTTCCCGCTGCCCCTCTGTCTCCCCACCCCCCTCTCTCCGCTCCCCCCTCTCTCTGTTCCCCCTCTCTCTCAGCTCCCCATTCCGCATTCCGTCCGTACCCCCTCTCCCCATTCAGTCTCTCCCCCCCCCCTCTCTCCCCATTCTCCTTTCTCCCACGTTGACAGTAATCCGGCCCCCCCATCACATGCATGGGCCTCCCCGTTCACAGCTCCATTTCCCCCACCCTCCCTTTCACAGCTCCCTATCCCCCCCCCCCCCCTCTGTTCCCAGCTCCCTTCTCCACTCCCCGTTCCCAGCTCCCTTCTCCCTCCCCCCCCCCCCCCCGGGCGGGAGTGTTGTTCTGTGCTGCTTGTTACAACTTGAGATGCAGATGCTGCAGGCAGAATAAGGGAGGACACATTTATTGCAAGTTTGTCATGGATGCTGTTGAATTGTCATGAAAGTGTGTGTGGCACCTTATGTTAGGGATGATGAGGTGGTGTTATCACAGCTGATCCTGTGATATGGTGACCCTGTAGGCGGTAGGTCACCCATAGTATTATGACCCTGTTGGTGGTCCCCCTTGACAGCTCCGTTCCCCCCCGTTCACAGTTCCCTTCCCCTCCCCCCCCACTCACTTTCGGTTGGTCGCCGGCGGTGGCTCCTTGGGGGGGGGGGGCAGGCGGGAGGGAAGCTGTGCGCTTGCTCACTGGGGGTGCGTGCGAGAGGGTGTGTTGGCAGCGGCTCACTGTGGGGCGGGCGGGGGTATTTATTGGCCTACCGTGGGGACCCAATTGTGGCCCACGGTGACCCGCGGAGACCACTTGGGGGCCATGGCGCTTGGCGGGACCCACCAACAGGCCTCCAGAACCTGTGTGAAACAAGTTTCTGGTACCCTGTAGGTCTGTCAGGTGACCCGCCAGGCCCGCCGGGGACTTGCGTGGGGCTGGGGTATGAACCCTGTATGTAAAAGGATAAATCATGTATTTATGGGGGGGTACGGGGGGTGGGTGTATTTAATAAATAGAATGATGTTTATTGTGGGGTAGTGTGTTGTTTTTATTGTGGGTACTGGGAGTGGGGGGAGGGTGTATTGGCCCCAAGGGTATGTGGGTAGGCCTCCCTTGTGGGTAGTGGGTGAGGGTGGTTAGGCCTCACGGGGTGGGGGGGGGTACTGTGGGAGGGTATGGAGGCCTCCTGAGTGGTGGGTGAGGGTGGGTTAACCCCTTAATGACTGTAGCGGTTAATAACCGCTATGGTGATTAAGGGGTTAGGGGACATTACATTGACTATTGTAATTGTTGTGCATGTTTTGCAGCACCATAGGGACATGGGCAGAATGAAGATGAGGATGAAGACGGCCTTCATCGTGGGTGCCTGTAAAAGGTAAGTGTAATATGTTTTGACTGTATTTATTGAATGTTATATGTATTTAAAATGGCCAAATGCATTATTATCCATATTTGGATAATAATAATTTTGGCCATTACTGTATAGTATGTGTTAGGGGGGTGTATTTAGTTATAATTATTGTTTATTATTTTTTGAGGTGCAACATTGGTATTGCAGGCCCGCGGGTACCCTGGGACTCCCGCGGGGACCCCCGGACTCCCACAGGGACCCCCGCTTGGTGAGCCGTGGACCCCCGGACACCCACGGGGTCAGCTGGGTCACCCACGCGACCCCCGGGCTCCCTCGGGGACCCCTGCGGCGTCAGCCGGGGACACCCGCCGGCCTGCTGTATGGGTTGTGCGCATGCAAAAATAAAAAGCAAGAATTTTTTCTAAGTCCAGATTTTTTTGCGTCTACTCTAACCTGGCGTGTTCTGATCATTGCAACTTTCGCGCACGCTAAGGTTGCGTTGCTTAGTGCATCCCGCTTAAGGGCAGAATTTAACGCAAACAGGATTGCGAACGAGCAATGTTTGACTTAGAAAAAATTCCTGAAAAAAGTCATTTTTAGATCGCAAAGTGCCTGTTTGCGTTGCTTAGTGCATCGGGTTGAGCAAAAAATCACGTTCGAAGAGCACTTTGCGGTCTAAAAGTGACTTAACGGAGCTTAGTGCATAGCCCCCAAAGTGACTTGCCCAAGGTCACAAGGAGCCGACACCGGGAATTGAACCAGGTTCCCCTGCAACAATCTCAGTGTCAATCAGTGTCTTTACTCACTGAGGTGTGTAGGTGTGTGTGTAGGTGTGTGTGTAGGTGTGTGTGTGTGTGTGTAGAGGGAGAGGGGGGTTGGCCCGGTATTAAAGGGGTTGCACCCCATATGGCCACCCCCTGACCTCACCCGGGAGGCAATGGATTAACTGGACTGCGGTCCAGGAATGTGGCTTACACCTTGTCATGTCAGGAAAATGTATGTTCCCCTGTTCCCATGTTTCATTATAATGTCAGTGTTTACACCACCCACACACACCGGGATCCATCCGGGAGGGCAAGGGTTAATAGTTGTATAGTGACAAACTGTGATTTATTTTACAACGGAGAATGTTATGTTAAAGTATGAAACGGTTTAAGTGGTATTTGTGTATCTCCGGTTCTGAAGGTCACAGCAGGCTGAAACTTGGATCATATGATGTCCCAGTTCCGGCATTAAGATCTGGAAAGTTTGGACCCGCTGGATGTAACGGAACCAGATATTTTAATATGTCTGTGTTTTAACTTTAATATTGTATTCCAAGGCGGGGATAAAAACCCGCGCAGATTCCTTCACACAAAGGAATGCAAGTGGTCAGGGGGGCGACCCAAAGTCTAGGAACCAAGTACTGATCAAAAGACTCTGCCACTCTAACTGTTTACCTGAGGGCGGAGAAGCATCAAACTGGAGTGGTTTGTAAGTGTTATATCTACACCTACAAACAATGAAGATCCTGCCAGATACTTCATCTGGTAGACTGGTCGTCGCCCCTGATTTAATTATGGGGCTACAGAAATAAGACCCTCAGAGTCCCAGTACGCATGGGCTAACTCGCTGGGGGGCATGGGTTAAACTGTGTCTCCACGTTAGGGATTGGATACAGATAATTGTTCACCAATAGTCTTTATTCAATGTTAAGAATAGGGTTACAAAGGTATATAAACTGTGTCAACCCTACAGTTCTTGTTCTTCTGATTTCATCTTGAATGTCACCGGATTGCAGGAGAATTGCTAGCTGATACTTCTCCATTCCCCAACCCTAAGTAAGTGTTACCTTCTTGCCTGTTAATTGTACTATATTGCTGTGTTCACCTTTTTAAGGAATAAATATATTTTATTATATCTAAGCCTCGTTCAGTTCAACCCAGATATTTGGTGTTTATTATATCTTGTAATAAGTTACTGTGACAGTGTGTGTGTGTGTGTGTGTGTGTGTGTGTGTGTGTGTGTGTGTGTGTGTGTGTGTGTGTGTGTGTGTGTGTGTGTGTGTGTGTGTGTGTGTGATTATTATTTACGTTTTGTGATGTGTATGTGGTAATCCTGTTTCTAAGGATCGTGAAAATCCTGCTACCCAGTTAATGTACAGTGTATAAAGTATGTTGTATAACAAAGTCTTGTAGTTGTGTCCTGTTGTTTGACTCTATGCATGGGTGGTATATATATATATTACAGGCATAGGCCACCACCTTCAGGCCAAGTGCATAGGTGGAGGTGCTATACAGAATAAAAGAGGTGTTATTACATGTATTTAACATAATACTTTTGCCAACACTTGTTATCAAAACATAACACTTTCCAGTATAATTATGCAAAATTGGAAAGGGCTTAGATGCACAGAAATGCAGCAAATTGGATGCAAGTGCAGTTTTGTCTTGGAAAAAATAAGATGCTCAGATAGGGGCCTATTAAAAGAAAAACAGGGTTTTTCTTTGCAAAAATTGTCCAAAAAGCAATGCAATTTGATGAGATAAAAAAATGCGAGATTTTGCCGTATTTATTAGATACTAGCTGAGAGACCCGGCGTTGCCCGGGATGTAAATGCGTAATAGGTAGTATTATTTATAAATTGTGGATCAATAGGTGACTGTTTGTTGTAAAGGTTGGATAATAATGTTGAAAAGAAAGATGGAATAAAATGTAATACGATGTTGTATAAAAATGGTTTATTGTAAACATACCACAGTACAATGTATATTTTGGTGACATAAGTGATGTGAAAATGTGAGGCGTGTGTCCTGCTAGGGTGTGAGCGTGTGTGAGGCGGCGGGTGGGTAGTGAGTGCTGGCTGTGGGTCGGGGTCCTGCTAGGGTGTGAGGAGGCGGGTGTGTGGCGAGTGCGGGTGACAGCTGGTCAGTGATATTGTTGCGTAGGGGCAGGATGCGGCAGGTGTGTGGGGTGGGTGAGAGGCGGGTGTGTGTCGAGTGTGGCGGGTGTCTGTTGAGTGCGTGCGGCGGCTGTGTGGCGCAGGGGTGTGAGCGGTGGGCGGGTGAAAGGCAGAAGTGCGGGTGGGCGAAAGGCAGAGGCAGGAGGGCGGACGAAAGGCATTGAAGGAGGGGAGGTGAGGTCGGAGGGGTGGTGAGGGGAGGTGAAGGGGGGCGGAGGGGAGGTCGGAGGGGAGGTGAGGAGGATGGGTGGTGAGGGGGGGGTGTTGGGGGATGGTGAGGGGAGGTGAAGGGGAGGCGGAGGGGAGGTGAAAGGGGGGCGGAGGGGAGGTGAAGGGGGGGCGGAGGGGAGGTGAAGGGGGGGCGGAGGGGAGGTGAAGGGGGGGCGGAGGGGAGGTGAAGGGGGGGCGGAGAGGAGGTGAAGGGGGGGCTGGGGGGGAGGTGAAGGGGGGGCGGAGGGGAGGTGAAGGGGGGGGCAGAGGGGGTAGGTGGGAAGGGTGGAGGTGGGGGGCTGGGGGGGAGGTGAAGGGGGGGTGAGGGTAGATGAAGGGGGAGTGGTAAGGGGGGGGTGGTAAGGGGGGGGAGGTGGTGGGAAGGAGGGGGTGGTGGGAAGGTGGGAAGGGGGGAGGTGGTGGGAAGGGGGGGGAGGTGGTGGGAAGGGGGGGAGGTGGTGGGAAGGGGGGGAGGTGGTAGCAAGGTGGGAAGGGGGGGGGAGGTGGTGGGGAGGTGGGAAGGTGGGAGGTTGTAAGGGGGGAGTGAAGGGAAGGTGAAGGGGGGTGAAGGTGGGGGTGAAGGGGGCGGTGAATGTGGGGGTGGAGGGGGGGTGAAGGTGGGGGGGTGAAGGTGGGGGTGGAGGGGAGGTGAAGGTAGGGGTGGAGGGGAGGTGAAGGTAGGGGTGGAGGGGAGGTGAAGCGGGGTGGAGCGGAGGTGAAGGGGGTGGTGGAGGTGAGGTGAAGGGGGGTGGAGGAGGGGAGTTGAAGGGGGGGGGGGTGAAGGGGGGGGTGGAGGGGAGGTGAAGGTAAGGGTGGAGGGGAGGTGAAGGTAGGGGTGGAGGGGAGGTGAAGCGGGGTGGAGGGGAGGTGAAGCGGAGGTGAAGGGGGTGGTGGAGGTGAGGTGAAGGGGGGTGGAGGAGGGGAGTTGAAGGGGGGGGTGAAGGGGAGGTGAAGGGGGGGGTGGAGGGGAGGTGAAGGGGAGGGGTGGAGGGGAGGTGAAGGGGAGGTGGAGGGGAGGTGAAGGGGGGGTGGAGGGGAGGTGAAGGGGGGGGGTGGAGGGGAGGTGAAGGGGGGGGTGGAGGGGAGGTGAAGGGGGGGTGGAGGTGAAGGGGGGGGGGGTGGGGGGGAGGTGAAGGCGGGGGCGAAGGGGAGGTTAAGGGGGGGGTGGAGGGGAGGTTAGGGGGGGGGTGGAGGGGAGGTTAAGGGGGGGGTGGAGGGGAGGTTAAGAGGGGGGTGGAGGGGAGGTTAAGGGGGGGTGGAGGGCAGGTTAAGGGGGGGTGGAGGGGAGGTTAAGGGGGGGTTGGAGGGGAGGTGAAGGTGGGGTGAAGTGGAGGTGGGGTGAAGTGGAGGGGAGGTGAAGGGGAGTGGAGGGGAGGTGAAGGGAGTGGAGGGGAGGTGAAGGGGGGGAGGGGAGGTGGAGGGGATGTGGAAGGGAGGGGAAGTGGAGTGAGGGGTGGGTGAGGGGAGGTGAAGGCCGCTCACTCACCCATCCGGCAGCTCCCTCACCCGTCCGGCCGCTCCCTCACCCGTCCGGCAGCTCCCTCACCCGTCCGGCAGCTCCCTCACCCGTCCGGCAGCTCCCTCACCCGTCCGGCCGCTCCCTCACCCGTCCGGCCGCTCCCTCACCTGTCCGGCCGCTCCCTCACCCGTCCGGCCGCTCCCTCACCCGTCCGGCAGCTCCCTCACCCGTCCGGCAGCTCCCACGTGGAGGGGGGGGGGTGAAAGCGCGGGAAACAGGAAGAGGCGGAGCCTCCGGGACCGGTGGGGAAGAGAGCGGGAGATGTGCTGCTAACACTGTGAGCCCCGCTAATGTATGTAACACCGTGTGTGTGGGGGGGTTGTGTGTGTTTAGTGATGTGTGTGTGTGTGTGTGTGTGTATAGTGATGTGTGTGTGTGTATAGTGGTGTGTGTGTGTGTGTGTGTGTGTATAGTGATGTGTGTGTGTGTATAGTGATGTGTGTGTATAGTGATGTGTGTGTGTGTGTGTGTGTATAGTGATGTGTGTGTGTGTATAGTGATGTGTGTGTGTGTGTGTGTGTGTGTGTGTGTGTGTGTGTGTGTGTGTGTGTGTGTGTGTGTGTGTGTGTGTGTGTGTGTGTGTGTGTGTGTGTGTATAGTGATGTGTGTGTGTGTGTATAGTGATGTGTGTGTATAGTGATGTGTGTGTATAGTGATGTGTGTGTGTGCCCTTCACTCCGCCTCAGGCCAATGAGAGGTGTGCGGGGGCGGGCAGCCCAAGGGAGCAATCTCATTGGCCTGGCCCAAGGTCTAATGAGATTGCCGCTAGGGACACGGGGAGGGGCACAGGGAGACACATACAGACCCGGACACATAGGACACTTTCAGAAATATATAGTAGATTATATATGCAGAAACATCACTATACAAAACATCTCAGATGCATGCACTTTCTGCATCATTTTGTTCTTTTTACGTGATGTGTTTCTCACTACCCAAATCTCTCTCTTTTTCCTCTCTTTTTCTTTTCTGTGAACTCCACAATTTTGCATGCCTTGGTGAGGCGAAAACTGTGAGTGAGATTTGCTGATTGAAATGCAAATGTGCATCGTATTGAAAAGCATACCTAATTTTGTGATTTTCTTTCATTTGCATATAAAATGCAATTCTTGAAGTCTAATAGACAGTACCCATCAAGTGTTAATGTTTAAGAAATTTTGATACTAAAAAAAAAATATGCTCCGTATACAAGCCGCTCAAGTAGCTAGAATAAGGCTGGTATTTAGAGAGGTAAGTTTGGCCACAAGAGGGTTTATTTAGAAAAGGCATTATGAGTGCATTATGAGAGAATTTACAAAGGTGATTAAGGCTGCGTCCATAGACATTTCTCCAGTGTGGAAGCGCGTGTAGGCTTAAGGAAAGCGGTACTTTCCCTGGCCATGTACGCGCACCGTCCATGGGCGTGTCGTGCCAATGACATCACGGAGCTGGTTTGCACTCATTGGGCGAACCGCTCACGTGACCGCCCTATCGCGTGAGAAATCAGTTTTAACTGATTTCTCACGCATCGCGTCCCCCTCCTGCCTCCGCGCTACATAAACACGAACACTGCCTTAAGGCAGTCTGTTTGCTCAGTGTGCGGACGCGTCCGCACTGTCTGCCACAGTATGGACGCAGCCTTAGGGTAGGACTTAGTGTGCCAGAGATGTAAGGGAATAGGATCAAAGGGGCTGGTTGTAGTCATGGATAGCTGTACATTTTTGGCAAACAGATTGTGTGTTCAATGGGACACGTGAAAAAGGAAGGGAGAGGTGTAATGGTGTGTAGCGGTGCTTCCCCCACCCTTTGGAAGAATCTTCCATTACTACGTATGTGGTACCTGCTGGTAACAGGAGGGCTGAGCTGTCCGCCGATTGTAGTGGGGACACAGGATCAGGTTTCTTTTTACCCACGTGATTCTCTAGCAGTGCAGCACCTCCATCTGCTGTAGGCTCCAGGTAGGTGGAGATGATATCCTACAGTAGAACTATTACCTCTCCCCACAGTAAGATCACACACTAAGCGGGAGTATAACAACAGGAACGGTTTATTCTCTCACTCTGTGCAGCACAGTACACGGCAGGGTTCTGCCCAATGCAGCAACTATTAGCTACTCACTGAATGATGTTCCCTGGACCTTCCCTACAGGCCAAGAGCACCTGCAGCAGTCCCAGCTCTTTCCTGTCCCTCTAGCAGGGACAGAGGTATGGTACACACTCACTCTCACCCGAGGGGAATAGGACCAGAGAATAGTCAGGCTCTTGGCTGTATGACCTGCCCCTCTCAAGTAGGTAGAGACACTGCTCAATTTAGGGCAGCACTGCCCTGAAGTACAGCTAGGAGGAGGGCACCAGAACTGTTCCATGATTGGACATAGTCAATAGAGAGGGGTGATCTGGCACACAATCAATGAAGGACTATAATGTCACCTGCCGGTGCCCACGGACCAAGGGGGGTCATCCTGTCAGGTCCCCAAGTGGTATCAAGGTAAAGAGAATAGTCCAGGCACACGGTCTTATCACAAAGTAGAAACTTTAATCCAGCATAAATCCAACATTTCGACTGTACACAGGCAGCCTTTGTCAAGGTGAGAGCTGATACTAAACAATGCAAAAAACCCTTAAATACCCCTTGTACTTATCTATCTAAGTGCAACCATGTGAGGAATGGCGTGAGGGCTGAGACAAACATGACGCCATAGACATGACTCGTAACTGCGCATGCGCGGCATCAACCACAGAGACTGTGTTGCCATCGTCATGAAATGAGGGCAGCTCGTCACATAACCTCAAGCTCCCAAGCCACTCCCCTAAGCGACTCTTAGACAAGTGGGCGGGTAGTTAGGGGAGTGGCTTGGGAGCTTGTGATTATGTGACGAGCTGCCCTCATTGAAGCTGCCCTCTTTTCATGACGATGGCGACACAGTCTCTGTAGTTGATGCCGTGCATGCGCAGTTATGAGTCGCGTCTTTGACGTCATGTTTGTCTCAGCCCTCGCGCCATTCCTCACATGGTAGCACTTAGATAGGTAAGGACAAGGGGTATTTAAGGGTTTTTACATTGTTTAGTATCAGCTCTCACCTTGACAAAGGCTTCCTGTGTGCAGTCGAAACGGTGGATTTATGCTGGATTAAAGTTTCTACTTTGTGATATGACCGTGTGCCTGGACAATTCTCTTTACCATGATTGGACATGCTCAGGCCGGATGTCACCGCCTCCCACTGTCACTCAAGTGCAGCTCCAGTGAGTGGAGAAAACCCATATTGACTACTGGCAGCCTGATCTAGCAGAACTTACTGCCAGGCATAGGGCAGGTTAGTAGAAAAGGTGGCATGGCTACAGGTGGATGAGGTTGGAATGAATGACAGTGCGTGGTGATAAGGAGACTTTGTGATAGGATGTGGGATGTTAAAGGATTGGTATGTGGAGAGGGCCTGGATTAGGGGATATGTCACTGTCACGGGAGACCAGTGCTTATCCTACAAAAAATATACCTGGATCCTTTGATAAAACGTGAGATAAAATAAATTGTATTTATTCACACGAGAAACACACACAGCTTGATTTACAAAAGAACACGAAATAACACTTACGGGAATGAGGTAAAACGAAATAAATGGTTTCAAAACGAAAGTCCACGAAATGCAGTCTCTAGTTATTAATTCCCAGGAGCGGGATTAATACGCAAACCCGAGACGCGAAACCGTCTTTGGCTAGGGGCACCGCTTGCAGCCTCTATTTCTCCGCCGAAAGAAGTTTCTTCGTTCTGCGCTTGCAGAATTCGTTTCCAAGTACTTAGTTCTAACAAACTTTTACAGCGGGGTACAATCCTTGGTTGCGATTAAACGTCTTGGTACCACACGCTGTCCTTTCCGATGTCACACAGATGAACGATGTAGAACACATACCCGATAGCCTGCACGGGCTTATAACACCCTCCCAAGCCTATCGGGATAATACACAGCCAATCTTGGCATGGGAAGCAAATTCCCACCCAATGGCAAGTTTGCCAGCAGTTCCTGCAACCGGGCATAGGGCTTCACGGTATGCCAAGGGTCATGCGCTAACTTCACACTTAACCCGCTTAGTATACCTGACAAAGCCCCCTTGCACGGTGGCAGAAAGTCTACCTTTCTCCAGGATGCCCGGACATCTGCTACGGAAAATTGTTTATATACAGTTTCTGACACTTAGCACTTTCCCCAGGTCGGTGTTTTTTGAAGTCCCGTACTTTTGCAGACACTCGAGTCAGCTCCACAGGCTGTCTCAGAAGTCCTGACTGACATTATACATGACTCATCCCTGATCATAAATGACAATGGTGAATGCTTAATGTATCCGCTGCCCTGCCTGACTGAAATGTAAATGTCCCAGTTCCTATAACTTTAAAGTACTAAACTCAAAGCTACTTCTCTTTTATGCTTTTAAATAAATGTTACAGTTCTAATAACGATACTAGATTATATGTCTACCCACTAGCACTCTACACACCAAAAATCAGAAAGCTAGGACATTCCTATCCAAAGTTAGCTGCTTAATTATGTGAGGGCTATGATGTGGTTTGTGGTTAAACTTTTCCCCGGACTGCGGTTTAAGGTCAGGATGCAATGTAGCAAACCCCGGCCGCAATCCATAACCGCAGACATACTTTACCAATTGACCTTAATTGAATGAGGAAACCACATTATATATTGTTGCGATCTGGCCTCGTTTCATGACCGCAGACCACTTAACCAATTTAACTTGCGGTTAAGGTTTCCCTTGCTTGTCTGCGATTACATAGTGATTCAGTGTTGTAATACTGGACTCGACCACAAAACCACAGGCGCGCTTCATGGGATAGCGCTATCGCCAACACTTTGTGTGGGCCTTAACATTGGGAAAGGGACATCAGGTAATTGGTGCCTGGCACCCAATGTACTCTGGGGACACTCGCTGTTGGTATCAGGTTGGGGGCTATATTACTGTGGGTTACAGGGTACCAATATTATTGTGTTCAGTAAAGGTTGTTAGCGTATATTTGTGTGCGTGTATTATTATTATTGTTCCTGTAAGGGTTCATCCCGACAAGTTGGGATCCTTTGCATGTGGAGACGCTGTCACCATAAGAATCAGATACACCCCAGGCTCCCAGCGGCGGAGGTTCAGGCCTTCTGTGAGCCACAGGCAACGCACCATACACACCGTAGCAGCCATATCTTCCATAGGGTGGGTGAAAGTGCGCTACATAAAGAACATTTGTTTTTTGAAGATCTTGCTTATAATAACAATTTATCTTAAAATTAGATTTTGAGGAACGCTCTGTTTTGTTTAAACACACTCTGTTTGGTATTTGAAATGTCACAATCATGGGTAGAATGGATTATCTAAATCTTTATGTGTAGACAATTATTTGCGTAATAGATAATGATAAATATATTTATTTATTGTCTAGAAACTCTGGAAAATCCGTAGTGCAGTGATGAGTGCAACAAAGCCAATATATTTCTCGATAAGCTCCGAAGCACTTGAGCAGCACATCTGTCATCCATACACAAGGCTTATCAAATGCTTTCTTCTTGTGTATTACTTTTAAGTGGTGTGACTTCCAATGCTTCTTTACAAACTGCTAGCTTAAAAAGCTATGAATTTAAAACCGTTTGTGTGGCATGAATCATCATAATTATTTAATTTATCAAACTGCAAACTTATCCATGAATCTATACTTTACTAGTGCAACCCTGTGTAGTTTATGGGTTATATGTCTTTCGCCTCCTGATTAGTAATCCCTGATAAGGGCAGGTTGCCAGGAGTAATCATGAGGTTTTCCCTCATCCCCTGTGATGTGTATGGTGTAGTGAAGGAAGTGACATCATGCTCTGTGTCCACTTACAGTGACACAGGGGTGGTGCCTACTGAAGCTATATAGTATGCATCACTTCCTGAATTTAGTTAGTGTCTCATCCCACCTGAATGAGACTGTCTGACCCAACACACTGCCAGGGCTCTGGTAAGAATTGTGGCCCTCCCCTAAGGGGGAGGTGGGCAGACTCTTCCCCTTACTCTATTAGGGAGTAAGGGAAGAGCAAGGACAGCTTCTAGGGTCCTGACTAGGAGTGGTGTCCAGGGACTTCCTTGAGGTGGGCAACCTTTATGATGAGCGGCTAGAGACCGGCCGCAATGATGGGCAGTCTGCCACTAATGATGTTAATAAAGAATTTCCAACATAAAAGAACCTTCTTGCCTGAGAGTGGAGTCATTCAGGGAGAAGCTGCACCCAGAGGTTCTCTTTCAGAGACTCCTCCCTGCTGTCGTAGGGACCTGGAAAAGATGGAGGCGCTGTACCAGAAGTGAGTAGTTCTTAGCATTACCTCATGAGCCAGTCCTGATGTATTTCCCCATACCACCGCGGAAGACTCAGGAGCTCTGTAAGCCAGCAGGTGCACCACACTACATTACATGTAACATGGGGCAGTTTCCTCACGTAAGGGGCCAATGTGAGATTGCGGATGATAATCTGCCCAGCAACCCCAGAGACACACAATATAGATCTCATAGTTCTATTAAAAGGAGCTATCCAAGCAATATCCTGCGTGTTTTTTTTTTTTTTAAGAAATAAATCAGTTCTGTTGTCTAAGATAATAATAACTACATTTTTAAATTAACTTTCCAATGCCATTTTTAATGAGTTTTAATATTCTGAACATCCTTTGATTTCTATAGCAGGCTTTAGCCCACCTCCCAATCAGTGCAAGATATTTGCAACACTTTCCTGTTGATGAGAATTTGTTGCCAATATTACCAACAGTTTGAGCAGCAAACTGAAACAGTAGTTAACATTACTGTAATAATATAAGAATACATTGTAGCTGACTGAAGGATTGAAACTTAAAGGCAGCCATTAACCCTAGCAAGCAACATTTTGCTGGTCGATTAATAGAGAATTAATAAATCAGCAGCTCAGCTAATTGGTTTTCAAAAAAAGGTAATCAAAGGCCACTGTGACAGTAGGGGTAGCAAATCTTCATAATAAAGGTGAAGCCCAATTTGTTACCGCTGAAAACCGTGGGTCCCTGATAGCTTAGAAAGAGTGTAAACCAGGGACCTTGTGTGTATATCCTAAAACCTGTCCTGTTTTGTGTTAACCTTTTCCTGTAATGTAATAAACCTTGGATTTCGGGAGTGGGAGTTTCCAGGCGGATATTTGGGTAAATCTGTGTAGGGGTTCGGGGAACAATGTTATTGGTGGTTCCGTAATTCTACCTGACGAGCAGGCAGGCTCTGCGGGTGAATTACACTAAGGCTACCCAGTGTCCTCAAAACCCTAGTTTTCGGTCCCAAGTATCCCAGTCCCATTTCCCCCATATGTATGATCTTCCCATAAGGTTAATAGGTTTTATAAAGAAGTTTCATTTGTTTTATAAAGTGTGTATTAATCTCTATACAGACAGTCCTGGCATCTAAGTAGGAGCTGGGATGTCTGCATAGAGATCGGGGATCAAAGAGGAGAAGGGAAGAAACTTGAGGTGTTGAAACAGTTTGGTGAGCGGGGAAGGGCGGAGTACAAGGCCCGGAGAACTAGGGCTCCCCGCGGGGAGACACTTGGACTGTCAGACCTGGTGGAGCCTGCCCAGTGGGTGGCAATGGACTGGCTGGAGGAAACTGCTGCTCATAGGCATGATTCCCATTGGCCAATTCATATTTCCAGCTCACCCGGCTTTTCGATTTGGATCGACACACCCCCTCCTCTGATGTCAGCAGCCAGACGAGCCCCCATTTTGATTGGCTGGCTGAGTTACGATCCATCCTCTGATTGGTGGCCAGCCCCTGATCCATGTTAGACATAGAACACTGAGGTTTTTCAAAGTTGCTCTGTTGTGAATAGCAGAGCAAACGGCTTCATTTTTAACCGGAGAAGCCTGCCTAGCTGAGACCAAGTTCTGAGTTTGCAGCCAAGTTCTATTTTGTGCCTTGCTCACGGTTAGTGGGTATCTTCCCGAAGGAAAGTACCGTGAAGTTTCTGGACCAGGAGTGGACAGGGTAAGCCTTCTGAAGCAGGTGCCCTGCACCTAGTTAGGCTAGAGTCTCCCCCCAGACCCTCAGTTAAGTGTGATTTACCTGTATTTTGTGTATCCATTGTATATCTGCTGGTCTCACAAGAATAAACCTAATTTTATTCCACTACCTTGTTCTGCGTAGTGATTGATCCCGAATGGTAAAAAGTGTTAAAAGTACTGGTCTCCCGTGACAACCACATATTATTATTTTTATTTCCAGTGCTGCTTGGATTGCCTTTTTAAATAGGTTATTAAACAAATCATTATAAACATATACAGTAGTTTAACTTTCTTATTAGAGCATCATAAAAGGTAAAATTGTGTTCTGAGTTCAGTAAAGTGATTTATAGATTGTCTCCCACAAAAGTGGCCATACAATGTTGTCAAAGATAAAACCCAGCAGTTCACTACTATCCCAATACTCACAAAGTCCATACCCTGGATGAAAGCTAGTGAATATCCAGTCATGTGTCGGAATGGAAATACTGTATAGTATCTTCAGTGGTTCAGCCACCACCCTGATCCCTAATCTATTTAACTATATATCATGGCAGGGATACTCCCCTGATTAACTCACACTCTGGTCACTCACTGGTCACAGTCCTCCATGTAAACACACTGGGACGATCCTCTGTCCAGCTCCTTCTATTTGAAAGATCCCCCAAGTCTGTGGGGCTTATGTCCCTACTGATAAGGACATCTAATTGGAGACCTAGCTGGATGTTTCCCAGCTTTTCTCTACACACAGGAGTGGTTTGCAGTTTACAGCAATCCAGTCTCCCAACTCAAGATGATCCTGAAGTTTTTAAGAGCTGCTCTGGAACCTTGGAAAGGGATGAACTCCAGGGAGAGTTCAAGAAAGAGTCACAGCCTCTTTCATCCCCTCCTCTCATTAGTCATTGCCCCTTAGAGCATAATGGAAGGTGTAATTTTTCCTGGGCATATTAGAAGAGCAACCGTGCATACTTTCAATATCCTAGAGGATAATTCACATGCATATCCAAATCCTACACTTTATATAAACCAACATTCAGAAATAATCCTTACATATGGTATTAGTTTTCCCTCTTCACTTCTGTTTCCTTTGTCTGTCCACCGGGTATGCTGCTGTTTCTGTCATCTCTGGGCTTTCCTCTGTCTGTCTCCTCTTGATTATCCTGTCTTCTGTCCCTGCAGCCTTTATAGCTTCATGTCTTCTGTTCCTGCTGGCCTTTGTTTTATGTTCCAAAATCCTTCTGACCTGTTCCTGTGTGAGTCCTTGTTAACTTATTAAAAGGTCCTTGCCTACCAATTGGCTTGTCCCAGTCTGTTCCTGATCCCAGTCTCAGTCTTGCTCCCCTGTACCAGTCCTGCTTCCCTGTTCCTCTGCCTGTGGATTTCCGGTTGACTACCCCAGCCTGTGACCCTGACAATGTACCTCTCATGCCTGCCCTGGACCCCTGCCTGTCACCCTGATGATCCTTGTCTATCCCTGCTGTTCCGGCCATCGAGGTCCTACCCGCACCTGTATTCTCACCATGACAGAAAACAACAGCCAACTCTGGACCTCGCCGTAAGAGATTCAGAACCTTCCTGCTTCAGCAGACCCCTCCCGCTTGTGTTGGGGCAAGATAGTACTATTTTTTGGTGCTTGGAAATCCCATTTGTGATCTTAAAGTGTTTTTTTTGCTGCAAAATGTTCTGCAGAATTTATTGTGCATTTTGCCCCGAGAAGAATTCCCTTCCTAAAGAATATTTGCCTTTCCCTGCAGTACCTGGTATCAACACTTCAGATTTTCAGACTTTCATTCGCAAGACTAGACTTATATCTCTCTGCATTACCTGGTTGAACCATTGCTTTTTCACATTCCCATTTAAAAAAACAAGAGTACTTCCCATAGTATTTATTTTGCTGCATGCTGTGATTCCCATGTAAGTTGTGTTGTTCCTATGACTATAATGTAACAGCAAGTTCTGCTGTCTTTAGTTTCCCCGCAATCTGTGATATTCTTATGACTGATTTTAAAACTTCTGATGTACAGTAACAGCAAATTCATGTCTTTAGTGTCCTGCAATGTGTGATATTTCTATGACTGATTCCAAGGCCTCAAATGTAAAGGCCAGTTCTTCTATCTTTGGCCTCCCTGTTTTGCCTGATATTTCTGTTGTTAATTCCAATGTTTCTGATTTAAAGACACATTTCCTCTGTACTGGTTTTCTTGGGGGGTTTTATTTCCCTTTGTCTGAGAGTATGGCTCCCACTTTAAAAACATTCTTGAGAAATAAATGTGAACACTGATGTGTCAGAGATTCCCAATGTAATGAAAAGAAAATGAAGAAAGGAGGTTCTCCATTTACAGTGGATGTTGCAGAAGGAATTAAGGCTGCGTTAGAAGTGTACAGATATATGCTGCAGCCTAAGACGACTGAGCAGAATCGTCCCAGAAGTAGTGGCAAAGAAAGAGGTGGGGCAAAAGAAAGAGGAAGGCTTTAACCAGGCACTTCAATCTGCATGGAATGAGATTAATTGCCTCTGTGGATTACTAGCTAAAGAGCAAGAAGCCAAGGCTGCCCTACATAAAGCATCTGTCCACAGCAATTGCAAAATGCGTATTCCAGGAGAAAAAAAAGCATCAGTTGGAGAGTGACATGGTGATCATGTCAAGTAAGCTGGAGAGGGCATACAGTGATGCTGCCCAGGACCAGAGTTTCATTGATCAAGTTGGTGCAGTGCTGCAAGCTTCTCAGAAGGACGTTCACAGGCTTAGTACAGCTACCAATTATGCATCCTAAACAAGGAAGCTGTGGGTTCCTATAGGCGCATTCGCTATGCTGTCTCAGTGCTACAGTCTGCTTTCCACAAGATGCTGCAAAGAAGCAGGTTATGAATGAGACGTGTAATTCAGACCCAGTCTCTTTACTGTGCCCACGTGATCCTAATGTTATGAAAGCCGCTGCCATCAAGATTCAGTCTGAAACTAGAATGAGAAGAGCTTCACTGGTTATTCAGTGGTACTTTTGTCTGAAGAAATTAATGGATACAGTTAGAGCTAATAAGAGTCCCAACAAGGTTGAGCTGCTGAAGATCTATAATGCAGAGCCAGATACAGATGGTCATGCCTGCAACAATGAAGAGATAACAGTACGATGCCTGGGACAATTCGCTGTCAAACCTGTGGAAGATGAGTTTGAGCGAGAAGTCCCCTTGATGATTCCTGTGCTCCCGGCCATGAAGACTGATGTACCTTTCTTGAATTTCCCGGCAGCACCTGCTCCTGTGATGTAGATAAACGCACCCCTCTCGAGTTTCACTTCAGCACCTGATGTTCCCCTTGCTGATTGATGTTTTGCTCTTGCATGAAGGATAAAAGCACCTCTCTTAAATTTCCCAGCAGCACCTGATATACCCATTGCTGAATCCTATTTTCCCACTGTGAATACAAATATACCCCTCTTGGGTTTCCCTGCAGTACCTGATGTACCTGTTGCTGATTCCTGGGCTGTCGCTGTGAAGGAGGGAGAACATGGACCTTGCTGTCTGATTGTTTGCACGAATAATGCTTTTCAACTGTGACGATTGGATTTTTAATTCATATTTGGTGCCTTTTTTGCTGCTGCTCTGGAAGCCCCTCCGTCTTTTCCATTTCCTGTCCCTGTGAAGACAAGCACTTTGTCTGTCAATAAACCACCAGAGGGAGGCCAACTTGAGTCGGCCTTCCATCAAGGACACCCTGCCAAACCTGGAGGGTTGTTCGGAGGATCTCCCTCAAGAGGGGGGAGTAATGTCAGGAATAATCCTGACATGAGTTATTAGTTCTCCCTCTCCACTTCTGTTTCCTTTGTCTGTCCACTGGGTGTACTGCTGGTTAATGTATTAAAAGGTTATTGCCTACCAATTGGCTTTTCCTAGTCTGTTCCTGGTCCCAGTCCTGCTCCCCTGTCCCAGTCCTGCTCCCCTGTTCCTCTGCCTCTGGATTTCCTGTTGATTACTCCAGCCCTTGACCCCGACGACGTACCCCTGTAGCCTGCCCTGGACCCTGCCTGTTACCCCAACTACGAGTATTACCACCTGCCCTTGACCCCGACGATCCTTGCCTATCCCTACTCTTTCCAGCCATAAAGGTCCTACCCGCATCTGGAGTCTCCCCATGACACCAACTCCAAGAGCCTCATGCAGGAAGTGGATGTATACTTTATTAGATAGGTTTAAGTAAGTGTGGCATACATTTATTCCTATTACCAGATCAATAAACAATTTAGAGCGGTCATACAATATATGGGGCCTGTGAGGAGTTTTGAGGCTGGAGGAGAATGTAAAGGAAGACTCAGGAGGAACACAGGAGGCACATTCTCTTAGGCCTCGTTCAGGGTGGCAGAGACAGGAGGTGGAGGGTGCGCGTCCGCGTGTGCGCGTCAGTCTGCTGGGCGATGTGTGCACATCATCCCCAGCAGAACTTTTTAAGCTTTCAGGAGGCGGGGCGACAGACATCAGGTTAGGGATGGGTGTTGCACTGTTCAAATCATTTTCAAGAATGGTTTGATTGGCTGCCGAAGTACCAGTGACGCTGCTGCAGCTTGAAAAAACAACTTGAGTTGTTTATGCAAACTGTAGCAAGCGTCAACTCTGTACTGATACCCATAGTGGCTATATCAACTTTCTAACAAATTGTGGTTTTGAGGCAATTATGAACAGATTGTCAAATTGAAGATGATACTTAAGATAATATGCCTTGTTCCAATTGTTACCAAAGCACATAGGAGCAGGGTTCGCTCTTCATATGCACTATACAAGACATTGAGATAGATACAACTCAAACCCATTATAACGCGATCCGTTTCAATGCGAATCCGCTTATAACGCGATGTCAGCGTGGCTCCCAATTTTTTTTTTTATGAATACTTTACTACACGATTATTGGTATCTTAAATACTTTATTGTACAATGCATACAATTGTGCATTATTTCTAACGCGATCAGCTTATAGCGCGATGTGATTATTTGGACCCCAAGCACAGTGTTATAAGGGGGTTGAGCTGTACATGCACTTGAAAATATTGTAATGTATCATATATGTATATATTTATTATGCCTACGCAATTTATGATTCCCTTTCTTTAAAAATTACAACATACTTTATTAAAGTTGGAAAAGTCACTAGATAAGGCGGTGTACCTTATAGCTGCAATTTGTTCAATTTGACACTCACATCCAAACTAGGATTTATGATTCTTAATCTTACACAGTGCGATCACAAAATGTTTTATGAATAAGATTCTTATACAAGCAATTTTGAAAACACTGATTTGTGTGAACATTAATGTAATATTTTAGTTTGATAATGCAGTACTAATTTATCTTCATAGAGAATTGGAATCCATTTAACTTAATCTGATGACAAATTGATGCCTTTGGTCCTGCATGGCCTTTTGGATAAAACTTATACAATTGGAAAATCAATAATAAATCATGTCTGCTTCCAAAAACAGGAAGCTAATAAATGTCTTAATTTTAACCCTGTCCTGTTTGGTTAGATGTGCAGGCGGCAATTCTAGTTTAAGTATTACCAAATACTGTTTATTCTCCAATATTTTATTAGATCTTGATGAAGGTCCTTTTCCGGGCCGAACATTGATTGTGCTTTGTATTTTTTTAAATGTAGGCTTATTATTCACTAAACTGCGGTTAGTGCCGAACAGGACACTATGAAACAGTGACTCCATTTTACTATAATGTGAGTTTCAAAGCGATAGTGCCCTGATTGGCACTATCTTAGGGCTAGATCCACAAAGCACCATTACATTAGGGAAACTAACGTCACGTTACCTAAATAATGAATGGACATTCATTTTCTTAACTTTAACGGGGATCCACAAAACTAATTTAATTAAAAAACAATGGCTGTTAGGGCCCTAATTTGCACATTGATAACGCGGAATTCACCTTCTAACGTCGGGATATGACACCCCGGTGCTAGCTGGCTGTAAAGCTGGGTCGCATTAGCCATATACTTTGGAAGATGCCAGGTATAAATTGCAATGCAATTTAACTAGCGTCTGCCTTCCCAATATTTTTTTTAATTGACACCTAGAAAGCCTAACATCCCTCCCAGGAGCACCTACCCCCCACCCAATCAGTGTGATGCTATCACCAATGTTTCACGACAGCCCTGGAGGAGGGGGGGGGTTAGATTTGTTGGAGGGTGGCGGGTTATGGGGGGAGTTTACGCCACCCAGGAGTATTAATGGGGGTGGTTAACCCCTTGCATGCCTTAGTTTGTGTACCGCTATGACATATAATGGGTAGTAGGCTACTTTCTATTAACCCCTTGGTCGAAAGGGGGACTTCCTCCCCACCCTACTCATCGTAGAGAGTCTACCCCGAAGTCCCAGGCTCCGCACAGGAACCAAGGTCCGTCATCAGTGGCTCGGGTGAAATAACTCATACACTAGGTTCATATAATGAGTTTGCGCATCGCCCGAGAATCCTTGGGCAACATGGATAGTTTCTGAAGAAGAGCATATAGGCTCTTCAGCTCCTCCATGTCTATAGTATTCGTGGGAAGCTCCGGCTCCCTGGCTTTGGGCCAGAGGTAGGCTACTTGGCATTGGTCACATTTAGAGAGCAACCGTAACTCGTGGCCAGGGCATTTGCATAAGGGACAGAAACCTTGCAGAAGGTTCTCTCCTTTCTCCGGTATCACTGTGACCCCACCAGTCAGTTTGTAGACGGTCCCGAGAGGGTTGGCCATGATGATTTATAGTACTTGGAGCAGCTCCGCACACGTCTACGTGCACCAAAGTTCCACGTGTATGTGAGCTCCTCGCTCTTCACATCCGGTCATTTCAGCGCTAACCATGCCTTATCTTCTCCCACTGGTGTATCCAGTCGTCCCATGCAGGAGGGAAAAAAAGGCGCGGTCTAGGCAGTTCATGCAAATCCCAGATGCTTGCAGCAATAAGAGCTTGCAAATCTTTAGCAAACTGACACGCGGTCCCCCCCTTTTCGGCGTGAACTGCAATTTTGTAACGTCACAGAACAGTGTGCGGCTCCCCTTTGGCGGGGGTAGCGTTAGCATGGCTACAGCTCCTCAAATGGAGGTTCAGGCCACCCGCGGATCAAGCGCCGCCAGATACCTGCCCGCTCACACAAAAATGGAATAGCACAGTGCAGGCCGTAGTTTCCTCAGGTGGAGCCCTTGATACACTACCCCCACACCTCTTCTTAGAAATAGCATGGTGCAGGCCGCAGCTTCCCCTCGGTGATGACTCTGGGATACCGCCCCCGCACCTCTTCCTAGTAATGACATTTCCACATGCACTACACATGCATGTAACTTGCTAGGAGAGAACCTCCTTTGTCCTGCTCCAAAAGCCTGTCCTGATGTTATCTCAGCAGCACCTCCAAATGTTGCACCTCTTCCTCCACCCTAAGTGTTCATACAGCCTTCGTCCTCGCAGAGGCGTGCGCGTGCATGACGCCACCCGTATGAAGCGGGTGCGTTTTCAGGACATGGTAGATGTGCTGTCGGGGCATGTCTAGTGGCGGGTCTGTGACGTCATAGAGCTGGTTCGCCCTCATTGGGCGAACCGCTCATGTGACCTGCCCGTCACCCCGAGAAATCAGTTACATCTGATCCCTCACGCAAAGCGCGCCCCCTCCTGCTGTCGCCTGCGTAATCTATGGGTGCGATCAATGCCTTAAGGCAATGTGATCACGCCACGCACGGACATCTCTGCACGGTTTTCGGCACCACCTAACCATCCAGACCCTGATTACAGCACCCAAACCAGGAAGAAAGGTTTCTGAATCTGAGCCACAATCAATGCGGGACACACTGTTTTTATCTTACAGAAATGCGAGTTCCCACTCTTTAGCATTTCACATTCTTTCAGACCCAGTTGATACATATTGTGCTATGTTGTGTCTTTATGTTCTTTTTCCTCATATGGTGACACCTGCGCTCCCCAATTGTTCATTTACTTGTCTACAGTCGAGAATTGGACCATCCTTCATAGGGTTGAGTTGCAATTTCTCACGTTTAATAATCGCTGTCTCTTTCTCTCTCTCTCGTCTGTAGCATGGGCTCTAAGAGTCTGGTTGGCAAATATAAAAGAATATATCCAAGAGGGGGTAAAAAGGTCTACAATTTTAAAGTCCATAGAAGAAACTCAAAGGGCTTTAGATTTAACGTGTGAGGCCTCTTGCGATTCCGTTTGTTTGGCTGCAAGAACCACAACTTCAACAGTAAAAGGCTTATGGCTCCGCTCTTGGTCAGAAGATTCTTTTTCAAAGAGTAGATCATGTGCTCTTCCCTTTGAAGGAGAATTTTTATTTGGTTAAAGATTAGACAGAATAATTAGAAAATCTTCTTCAGTTAAAAGTCAAACCCTACCACAAGATAGAAAACAGAGACATTCAAGTCAATCACTAAGGGTCGCCAGCACATACAGGACTTGAAGGTCATATAGCTAACTAATTGAGGTACTAATAGAGCTATTTCCCTATCTTTTTGTGGACAAAGGGGGAGATCAAGAAGTTAGTTGGCCCAGTTGTCCAACAAAGTGATCGACATAGGGAGGGGAATAGGCAGACTTCTACCAGAAAACATCACTAGAGTATGAGAAGCAACAGGTCACATAAGAAGATTACCACAGCCTACAATGCACAACTGTATGGAAACCACTTCAGCTAAACAAAACAGGTGGTCACATGGGCACATTTCCATAACAACTTCCTAGTGCTATGGAACAAGAACACAAGAAGATCTCTGTTGTGGTGGGCAAACACGCACAATCCGAGTGAAGAATGTCCTTTGGGTTGTCCTTACAATGGATGCAAGTTCCATAGGCTGCGGAACTCACCTCAATCAAGATTTACACATGGTGTCTGCACGCAAGAGTGCTGTCACGCTGTGCAGCCGCAGACCAGGCCAGTCCCCTGTACTGAGGTGGGATGTTGAATATACACACCGACAGCAAAGGGAGCGGGTCCGGGATGTGGTTGTAGCGTGGCCAGGCCTGGATTAAGTTTTAGAATAGTCGTTGTACTTGCCGAGTTCAGGAGTATAGAGAGTTCCGTAGTTAAATCCATTTCCGTGTCCAAGGGTCTGAGAGGTAAGAATCGCGATGGGTAAGACGAAGTCGGGAGCCAGAGGGGTAAGTCAGACAAGCCGGTTCAAATCTGTAGGAGTAAAGACAAACAGGAGCACGACACAGTTTCCAGGCTACACAGGAAGCAAGGAGCTATGTAGAGCAAGGAAGTGAAGTCAAAGCAGGATATTTAAAGCGACAGTGACCAATCCGGACGAGGGGCATGGCGGAGGCGTGTCGAGGAGCTGCTCGTGAGTGGCTGAGAGACCAGGAAATAGTAGAGCCCAGCTGAGAGTCTGTAATACCAGTGCCAGAATCCAAGATGGCGACGGCAGAGTTCAAGGTATGCACTGGGCGGCGGCATGGGTAGCGACGGGGGGCAGGGGCAGCAGCCGCTGCAGTACTGGTAGTGGGTAAGGAGGGGTCACGCTGCAAGGGACGTGGCCCCCGATTCCTTACAGTACCCCCCCCCTTCAGGATCGACCTCAGGACGATCCATCCAAGGCTTCTGTGGAAATTTCTTGTGGAAGCGGTCCAAGAGAACTGGAGCATGGATGTCCTCCTTGGGTACCCAAGAGTGTTCCTCTGGGCCATAACCCTTCCAGTGAACAAGGAATTGTATCTTTCCTGTGGATATACGAGAATCCATGATTGTCTGGATTTCGAATTCAGGTTGTCCTTGGACCGTGACTGGTTTGGGTCTATGGGTCTTAGCAGGGAACCGTTTGCTCTGGACGAATGGCTTGAGCAAGGAAACATGGAATACGTTTGGAATCCTCATGGAAGACGGAAGTTGCAGACGAAATGTCACAGGATTGATTTTTTCCTGGATCAGAAAAGGCCCTAAGAATCGAGGTGCTAATTTCGGGGTCGGAGACTTCAACTTGATATTCTTAGACGAAAGCCAAACTCGGTCCCCTGGCTTGTAATTAGGGGCCTGTTGACGACGGTGGTCTGCCTGAGACTTGAATTTCTGAGCGGCGCTAAGAAGCTCGGACTGAATCTTCATCCATGACCTCTGAAGAGTAGTTACCCATTCATCAGCCGCCGGCACTCCTATCGGAATGTTTGAGATTGGCAGTCGACTTGGGTGGAAACCATAATTCACGAAGAACGGGGTTTCGTGCGTGGATTCATTACGAAGTGAATTGGTTGCAAATTCTACCCAAGGTAGCAGGTCAACCCAATTATCCTGGGAATCGGAAATAAAACACCGCAGGTATTGTTCCAGCGTTTGTTTTAGTCTTTCTGTTTGCCCATTAGTCTGGGGGTGATAGCCTGACGAGAAGGATAGCGCCATGCCAAGCCTCTTGGAGAAAGCCCGCCAAAATTTCGTTATAAATTGCGTGCCTCGGTCTGAGACTATGGATGTAGGTATCCCATGGATGCGAAACACCTCCTTGGTGAAGATATCAGCTAGGGTGGGCGAGGAGTGAAGTCCTTTGAGTGGAACAAAGTGGGCCTGTTTTGAAAAACGGTCAACGATGACCAAAATGGTATTCATCCCTCTGGAAGGGGGTAAATCCACAATGAAATCCATTGAAATATGTGACCATGGACGTTCAGGTACTGGCAAGGGCATGAGCAAGCCTGAGGGTCTTTGATGAAGAGTCTTGTTTTGTGCGCATACTGGACAAGCATAGTAAATTCATGAACCATCTTTGCCATATTAGGCCACCAAAAAGTACGCTTGATAAGATCCAAAGTTCTTTTGAAGACGGGATGGCCGGCTGAACGGACAGAGTGGACCCATTCTAATATCTTTTGATGAAACCTGGGTGCGGCATAAAGAGTTCCTTCCGGTACCTCTAGACCACTTGGAATTTATGTTTCAGCTTCAACGATCTTTTCGAGAATGTCAAATGAGTTGGCGGAAATTATAAACTTAGAGGGTACGATAGTTTCAGGGGTTTCTTCGGATCTTACCTCCGGAGAAAATTGTCGGGACAAGGCATCAGCTTTTGTGTTCTTAGAACCAGGAATATAAGACAGAGTATAATTAAATCTTGAGAAAAATAGTGCCCAACGAGCTTGACGAGACCCTAGACGACGTGCATTTTCGATATACAGAAGATTTTTATGGTCGGTCAATATAGAAATAGGTTCGCGGGAACCTTCCAGGAGATGTCGCCATTCCTGTAAGGCCTTCTTGATAGCCAAGAGCTCTCTATTGCCAACATCATAGTTCTTTTCAGCGGGCGAAAACTTCTTTGAAAAAAAACCGCATGGATGAAGCTTATCTTGAGGGAAGAATCTCTGGGACAGGATGGCGCCTGCACCACAATCAGACGCATCAACTTCTAAAGTAAAAGGAAGTCTAACATTGGGCAGGATGGGTGCCGAGACGAAAGCTTGTTTTAGGGTTTTGAAGGACGAGACGGCCTGCGGAGGCCATACAGACGGGTCAGCTCCCTTCTTGGTAAGGGCCGTAATGGGAGCCACAGTGGTGGAAAAATTTCAGATGAATTTCCTATAGTAATTGGAGAAGCCCAAAAAACGCTGGATGGCTTTGAGAGTGTTGGGCTGAGGCCAATCCAAAACAGCCTTAAGTTTTTCAGGGTCCATTGAAAATCCTTTATCTGAAATTATATAGCCTAAGAAGGCAGTAGAGGTTTGATGAAAAAGACATTTCTCGAGTTTAGCGTAGAGATTATTGACACGAAGGCGAGCGAGAACAAGCCTGGTATGCTGGACATGATCTTGAAGATTTTTAGAAAAAATTAGGATATCGTCCAGATAGACGATTATGAAAGAGTTGAGAACATCACGGAAGACATCATTCATAAAATTTACAAGATACTCGTAGTGGCCACTTCTGGTATTGGAGGCAGTCTTCCATTCATCGCCTTCTCGGATGCGAACAAGATTGTAAGCTCCTCGGAGGTCTAGCTTGGAAATATTTTGCCCTTTGAAGCCTATCAAAAAGTTCTGAGATCAGCGGAAGGGGGTATCGATTCTTGACTGTGATGAGATTGAGCCCTCTGTAATCAATGCATGGTCTCAGGGATCCATCTTTCTTTTTGACAAAAAAGAAACCGGCACCAGCGGGGGACGAAGAATTACGAATGAATCCTTTTTCAAGGTTTTCTTTGATGTATGCTGCCATGGCTTCAGTTTCAGGGAGAGACAAGGGGTAGGACTTACATTTCGGAAGAACAGCGCCAGGAACCAGATTAATGGGGCAATCATAAGGTCTGTGAGGAGGTAGAACCTCCGATTGTGTCTTGCTAAACACGTCGATGAAATCCGCATATGCTTCAGGAAGAGCGGAATCATTAGCCGGGGGCGTTTCCACTCCCGCTAGGACTGTGGTAGGAGAAATGACCGGCAATGGTGAGGCATCTGACTCTGGCTCCCACTGAATTGTCTTGCCATCCCTCCAATCAATGCGTGGGTTGTGCTGCTGTAGCCACGGTAATCCTAGGATAACTGGAACGGCAGGAGAGTGCATCACGTCAAAGTATATGATTTCGGTATGAGTACCGGCAGAAAGGGTGAGAGGCAGAGTCTCTAACGTGATGAAGGCTTAGTGATGAGCGGAATCTTGTTAAGAGTAGCAAAATCTTGATCCTCAAAGTTACCACCGGATCCTGAATCAAGAAAAGCGGCTGTGGTTACGCGAAAATTCGGACCTTCAAGCGAGACTGGAAGCATAATTCTCTTAGGGAGTTCCTCTTCAGAGATAGGGTGAGAAGATATTGACCCCAAAATGAGTCCCTCTTGCCCCATTGGTCGTGTTTGTTCTTTGGGCCTTAAAGGACAAAAACGTACCGTATGTTCAGGAGATCCACAGTAGTAGCAAAGGCCCTCATTCCGGCGACGAGCCCTTTCGGCAGTCCTGGCAGGTGTTCTATCGGCAGTCCTGTCGGTATTACGGAACTCTTGACTGGCAATCTGCATGGGTTCCACAGTGTCTAGAACAGGACGAATAGCTGGGAAGGATCTGGGAAGAATAGGGTCAGAAGAGAAAATTCTGGGACGCTGGTGTTCATGATGGCGCTGTTGAAGGCGCTGATCCACTCGTATGCATAGTGCGATCAATTCCTCCAATCCCTAGGGCCTGGGCTGAACTGCAAGTTCATCCTTTACAGAGTCGGACAAACCTTGCCAAAACACAGCAATAAAGGCTTCTTGGTTCCAATGCGTCTCCGCCGCGACAGTCCGGAATTCCAATGCGTATTTGGCTACGGACCTACGACCTTGAGACAATTGAACAAGAGAAGCAGCGGCAGTATCTCTGCAGGCAGGAATATCGAATACCTGCTGGAATTCTTGGCGGAAGAGCTGGTAATCCTGGGTGGTTTCCGCACGCAACTCCCAGATGGGAGAGGCCCACGCCAAGGCGTCCCCTGTTAAAAGAGAGTAAACATAGGCTACCTTAGTGCGTCCGGTGGGGAACAGGCTGGGAGAAATCTCAAATTGTATTTCACATTGGTTCAAAAACCCACGACAGGCTAGAGGGCCACCCGTATATGCTTTAGGCGTAGGAATCCTGAGTTCTGATGGCCGGTCGCCACCCTGCGCGGCTGGGGTCGGAATAAGCTGTAGTGAAAGCTGGGAAAGCTGTTGTACCAGGCTTGTGATCTGAGTTCCCAAAGTACCAATGCAAATCGCAAGTTCCCTGATTAGTTGGCCCACCTCAGTCAGGTCTGTTTCTGTATAATGTCACGCTGTGCAGCCCGCAGACCAGGCCAGTCCCCTGTACTGAGGTGGGATGTTGAATATACACACCGACAGCAGAGGGAGCAGGTCCGGGATGTGGTTGTAGCGTGGCCAGGCCTGGATTAAGATTTAGAATAGTCGTTGTACTTGTGAGTTCAGGAGTATAGAGAGTCCGTAGTTAAATCCGTTTCCGTGTCCAAGGGTCTGAGAGGTAAGAATCGTGATGGGTAAACCGAAGTCGGGAGCCAGAGGGGTAAGTCAGACAAGCCGGTTCAAATCTGTAGGAGTAAAGACAAACAGGAGCACGACACAGTTTTCAGACTACACAGGAAGCAAGGAGCTATGCAGAGCAAGGAAGTGAAGTCAATCCGGACGAGGGGCATGGCGGAGGCGTGTCGAGGAGCTGCCCGTGAGTGGCTGAGAGACCAGGAAATAGTAGTGCCCAGCTGAGAGTCTGTAACACCAGTGCCAGAATCGAAGATGGCGACGGCAGAGTTCAAGGTATGCACTGGGCGGAGGCATGGGTAGTGACGGGGGGCAGGGGCAGCAGCCGCTGCAGTACTGGTAGTGGGTAAGGAGGGGTCACGCTGCAAGGGACGTGGCCCCCGATTCCTTACAAGTGCCAAGTTTCAGCAAATATTCTAGAACTGGTAGCACTAAGACGTTTTCAATCAGATCTTCAAGGAAAATCAGTAAAGATACACTCAGACAATTGCACAGCAGTTGCATACATATATCATGAAGATCCTCCAAATTATTGCACTCAGAGTATTGTAGTAGAGGTATATAAGTGGTCCAACAGTTATTTGCTGTACTGGCTGTCAGACAAACTAACAGCATGTTGGAACTTCTTCCTGACGTCCACCTGTCCACCAACACCTCGATTCCGAGGGTCATAAGAAACATAGTCAGAGAGCGAGCCATGGTCATTACAATTCTCCGAAACTGGCCCAGGAGAGCATGGTATCTGAAGGTGAACTTATTCAATGGGCCTTGGATACCTCCACCATTTCTAAATTTACTGTCCCATGGCTCTATTTGCATCCGCAAAACTAGGATTAGTGGCATGGAAGTTGAAAAGGAAATATTAGCTGGAAAGCGCCTCGGGAAGGAAGTACTGTAGTGAATCTTTTATTGAATGCCAGAGAAACTTCTACTTCATACTGTAACTATATTATACGATATGAAATACATTTGTCTCCTATGGCAAAGATAAGCAAATAGAGGGTCAAGTGGCAATCACAAATATTTTGGAATTTAAACATAAATACTTTTGATAAGGATTTATTTCTTAGTTCCCTGAACGTATAGGTGGCAGCACTGTAAATATTGGTAAAAAAAAAACCTTTTTCGAATTACTAGCGAGCACTGAAGAAATAGGGCCTCTGTTTAAATTATTTGTGCAACCTTGGGACCTAAACTGAGTACTGGGAGCAATAATGGAGAAATCTTTCGAACCAATTGAAAGTTCAACTGTAAAATCTATAACTATTAAAATTGCTTTACTTATTGCAATCACATCCGCTAGGAGAGTAAATGAGATCCATGCACTATCAGCAATGGAGCAATTTACAATCGTGCGGTAGGATAGAGCCGGAGGTAGTCCTCAGAATGGATCCAAACTTTTTACCTAAAGTACTGGTGTTCAAGTTTAATCTGAATTATGACATACATTTTCCATCTTTTTGTCCAAATCCAGATCATACCATGGAACAAAAATGTAATATTCTCTTTAGTAAGATTAAAAAAAATGAACCTAGACAAAACTAAATTTGTTAGAACAATAGAAAGATTATTATTAATCCCAGTGGGCAAAAAAAAAAAAAGGTTGTCCAACATCAAAGGACACATTGCTACTTGGAGTTAAAAAGTGTTTTAGAAATGCTTTTACTCAAAGAGCCTTATAAGCACCCAAAATGTTGAAGATCCATTTTACTAGAGCTATTGTATAGCTGCATCTTGGGTGCTTAAACCTATGCAACTCCAGAGTAGTTATGTAAGGTCGTAGCATGGTCTTCTGTACACACATTCACAAGATTCTACAAAGTAGATGTACAAGACTGGTGTATCATTTCAGCTTTGTGAAAACTGGAAGACACCAACGGAAAGGAGAAGCGACTTTATATTGGGGTGGAGCTAGCATTTTTCGAGGGCTTAACACCTTTATAGTATGTCTGATTGTCATACAGGGCTCGAGGAAAGAAAATTATTGGCAAGAATAATTCAGTTTTCTTTGTAGAGTTGGAGACAAAAAAACAGCGCACAATGCAAATAGTGAAGTATGAAAGTAACAAGTGTATATTAAAATAGGGGATAAATATTGTGCGTACATCAAGGTATTAGGACATAAACATTGAGTGTGTTAAACACACAAGTTACCACTCGGCGGCCGCTCATACAGGAGTCAGGAGTATGTTTCCCTTGGCAGGTGTCTGGGACAGCAGCTGCAATGCTTTTTCTTCCTAGGAACACCTCTGCATTCGGTCACCGTCTCTGTGGGAAACTCCCCTCTGGTCAGCTGGGCTCCAGACGGATCGAGCAATCTGCAGCCTGCAGACGCACTGGGAGGGTCCCCGGATTGATCAGTGAGGACCTGGGTGGTTCGCAGAGCTCTCCGTTTAGTGCAGCCACAAGCAGGGGTGAACTGGCTGGCTGGGAATGAAACTCCAGTATGTCGCGCTGTTGCTCCCGTTGCGGGACGCTGCGGAGTGACGTCACAGTGGCGATTTCAAACGTACACAGCAAAAGCGGAAAAAGTCTCTAAAGTGCCCAAATTGCACACATAGGATAAAGTAGCAATAAAACACTTGGACCAATTACATCCTACATGTTTCATAGTCACAACTGCTTCATCAGGGTGTAGGATGTAATTGGTCTAAGTGTTTTATTGCTACTTTATCCTATGTGTGCAATTTGGGCACTTTAGAGACTTTTTTCCGCTTTTGCTGTGTACTTTTGAAATCGCCACTGTGACGTCACTCCGCAGCGTCCCCCAACGGAGCAACAGCGCAACATACTGGAGTTTCATTCCCAGCCAGCCAGTTCACCCCTGCTTGTGGCTGCACTAAACGGAGAGCTCTGCGAACCACCCAGGTCCTCACTGACCAATCCGGGGACCCTCTCAGTGCGTCTGCAGGCTGCAGATTGCTCGATCCGTCTGGAGCCCAGCTGACCAGAGGGGAGTTTCCCACAGAGACGGTGACCGAATGCAGAGGTGTTCTTAGGAAGAAAAAGCATCGCAGCTGCTGTCCCAGACGCCTGCCAAGGGAAACATACTCCTGACTCCTGTATGAGCGGCCGCCGAGTGGTAACTTGTGTGTTTAACACACTCAATGTTTATGTCCTAATACCTTGATGTATGCAGAATATTTATCCCCTATTTTAATATACACTTGTTACTTTCATACTTCACTATTTGCGTTGTGCGCTGTTTTTTTGTCTTCATATCTTCAGTGTTTGGGGGTGGCCGAGCCACCCCCTGTTTAATAGCAGCAGATGCTTTCTACATCACATTACACGGTTATGTAATTTTTTTTTATTTTTTCACACTGTGGTTTTTTTGTGGTTTTACCAGTTGAGTAAAAATTAGAAGGGTATATGTTAATACACATTGTATCACTGATTATATTAGATGTTTATTAGTTGCGCACGATATATTTTGTTTATCATTTTCTTTGTAGAGTGCTGGGTACAATAGTAGGTCTGGTTGATAGCAGAGAAACAAAGAAAAGTGCATACAAAGGTAACCTACTGTAGTATATGCTTTGCTGTCGTGTCCCGACTGCATGTCCTCGCCAGGTTTCCCCTGGCTGTTCATGAGCAATTCTCCGGATTCGCCCTGGTTCTTTGAGTTTTGCCTCTAGTTTGCACAGCAGGATCACTTCCTGTTGGACACTATAATAACTTAACTCCTGCTATCCCCAGTGCTGATGCAATAGTTTATTTCTGTTGTTTCCTTGCTGTTAGTCTGGATTTTTGTTGCTCCCCCTTCCCCCCTGCTACTTTTGATCCTTCTTTCTCTACTTATCTCCCCATGTATGATCTCTGCTTGTCTGACCTCCTGATTGCCTGCCACCTGCAAGAAGCTGTACCAGCTTTATTTCTTCTTCACCCTGGACCCTCTTCACTACTAAAAGCCGCCTTGCTACTGGATCCCTGTTCACTCCACATTATTCATTGTGGCCCCTGGGTGCAGCAAGGGTTGCCAGATGTCCGTTTTTCATCCGGACTGGCCGGTAATTCCATTGCCTATCCGGTATAAAATCGGAGATAATACCGGACACATTTGTGTCCAGTATTACCATTTTTGTGGTGGCGGAGGGCAGCGCAAGCGCGAGGGCTGCGTGAGGGCAGTGCAGAGAGTAGTACTGGGACTGGGGGCGGGCAGGAGCACTCGTGTGTGTGTGTGTGTCTGTGTGCAGCCTCTCCCTGATTGGAGGAGCGGAGAGCCAATCAGAGGACAGCTGGGGCAGAGCCCACACCCCGGTGGCCCAGAGATGTCTGTGTCCTTCCTGGCAATAAGGTAAGGACACAGATTGGGGGATGGGGGAGCCAGGGTGAGATGGGGGAGCCAGGGTGAGATGTGGGGGGGGGGCAGGGTGGGATGGTGAGAGGATGGGGGGGCCAGGGCGGGATGGTGAGAGGTTGGGGGGGGCAGGGTGAGATGGTGACAGGATGGGGGGGCAGGGCGAGATGGTGACAGGATGGGGGGCCAGGGTGAGATGGTGCCATGATGGCGGGGCCAGGGTGTGATGGTGACAGGATGAGGGGGGGGGCAGGGTGAGATGTTGACAGGATGGGGGGCAGGGTGAGATGGTGACAGGATGAGGGGGCCAGGGTGAGATGGTGAGAGGATGGGGGGGCAGGGTGAGATGGTGACAGGATGGGGGGGCCAGGGTGGGATGGTGAGAGGATGGGGGGGGCAGGGTGGGATGGTGTGAGGTTGGGTGGGCAGGGTGAGATGGTGACAGGATGGGGGGCCAGGGTGAGATGGTGACAGGATGGGGGGAGGTGGGCCAGGGTGAGATGGTGAGAGGTTGGGGGGGCAGGGTGAGATGGTGACAGGATGGGGGGGCAGGGCGAGATGGTGACAGGATGGGGGGCCAGGGTGAGATGGTGCCATGATGGGGGGGCCAGGGTGAGATGGTGACAGGATGAGGGGGGGGGGCAGGGTGAGATGGTGACAGGATGGGGGGCAGGGTGAGATGGTGACAGGATTAGGGGGCCAGGGTGAGATGGTGAGAGGATGGGGGGGCAGGGTGAGATGGTGACAGGATGGGGGGGCCAGGGTGGGATGGTGAGAGGATGGGGGGGCCAGGGTGGGATGGTGTGAGGTTGGGGGGGCAGGATGAGATGGTGACAGGATGGGGGGGCCAGGGTGAGATGGTGACAGGATGGGGGGAGGTGGGGCAGGGTGAGATGGTGAGAGGTTGGGGGGGCAGGTTGAGATGGTGACAGGATGGGGGGGCAGGGCCAGATGGTGACAGGATGGGGGGCCAGGGTGAGATGGTGCCATGATGGGGGTGCCAGGGTGAGATGGTGACAGGATGAGGGGGGGGGGGGGGGCAGGGTGAGATGGTGACAGGATGGGGGGGGCAGTGTGATATGATGGGGGGGGCAAGGTGAGATGGTGAAAGGATGTGGGGGGCCAGGGTGAGATGATAGGGGGGGGCAGGGTGAGAAGATGGGGGGCAGGGTGAGAAGATGATGGGGGGGCAGGGTGAGATGATGATGATGGGGGGGATAAGATGATAATGGAGGGGGGATAAGATGGTGATGGGGGCCAACCTGTGGAGATGAGATCATGATGATGGGGGATATTTTAAATGTATTGGGGAGGTGGGGTATATTTTTAAAATATTGGGGAGGTTCGGGTATATTTTAAATGTATTGGGGAGGTGGGGGTATATTTTAAATGTATTGGGGAGGTGGGAGTATATTTTAAATGTATTGGGGAGGTGGGGGTATATTTTATATGTATTGGGGAGGTGGGGGTATTTTTTTAAATGTATTTGGGGGAGGTGAGTTTATTTTTTAAATGTATTTGGGGGAGGTGGGGTATTTTTTAAAATGTATTTGGGGGCAGGTGGGGGTATTTTTTAAATGGATTTGGGGGGAGGTTGGGGTATTTTTTAAATGTATTCGGGGGGTGTGGGGTGTTTTTTAAATGTATTTGGGGGGCATGGGGGTATTTTTTATATGCATTTGTGGGGCGTGGGGGTATTTTTTATGTGTGTTCGGGGGGGCATGGGTGTCCAGTATTTTTGGACAAGCCACTTGTCAACCCTAGGTGCAGCTCACTACCCCTTTGTGTATAATCAGAAGAGGTGGGGGGTTGCAGCTAGCGGTGGGAGGTTTTCATCTGCTCCCATGTGCTCTGCTGTCCGTGTTGTTTCATTTGCTTCTATGCATGACTTAACACTGATTAATAGCAACCTCTTGCAAAGTACCTACCTAATTAATTGCTAATTGGCTTAAAAAATAATTAGAAGACCTGAAATCCCATATTATAAGAACAATGTGGTACATACCTTAATTTACTATGACACCGTAAAATATCTTAACCCATTTGTCATGCACAGTTCAGAAAATATAAAATGTGTATAAACTACAAGAGTGAAAATACACAAAGAAAAGAATAAATTATATAAAAAATGTAAAGAACATTGACAATAATTATGAATTTTAAATTAATTGAGACATATGAAGAGGGCCTTAAAAATAAGTCATCAATACCTCAGAATTCAAATATGAGCTAGATTGATCAATTCTAAATACTGATAATTTCTTTCACATGAGCCTTATGATTTTTGAGAGTGTACAGTACAGACCAAAATAAAATGTGTATATATCATTATGGAATACAAATAAATAAAGGAAATGTTTAAATAATGTGACCAAAATTATATAAAATAGTCATTCAAAATTGTTCTTCATTTGACACCATTTGTCACTAAAATAAAACTGATTTTGTGCAGTAGTTTTCAAATATTGATTGAGTTTGTAATATTTAATCCAGACTGAGTTGAAAAGCTGTGTAATGTGGCAGGTATAAGCTTTTAGGGGTCCATGATAAAATGGATAAGCAGTAAAGAGTGACACACTGCGTTCATTTGTATGTCATTACCCAGAATCCCTGGCTGCAGTGAAAGCACTGTTTGCTAAGCGATAATAGGGAAAGATAGAGTGGCAGACCTGTCTGAGACATGCAAATGCACCTCGAGTTGTATTTTTATTTACTGTAATATTTAATCAGAATAACTTTACTTGAATACATTACATTAACTTATTTATATACATCCTCTCTCTTCTTTCACACACTGTGCTAGTTGCAAGAATTAACTGTTAGTAATTTTTTTTAGTATAGTACATCCTGTAATGTGCTTTATTTTTCACTAACCGTTAATTCTTGCCACCAGCACAGTGTGTGAAAGAAGAGAGAGGATGTATATAAATAAGTTAATGTAATCCTCTCTCTTCTTTCACACACTGTGCTGGTTGCAAGAATTAACTGTTAGTAAAAAATAAAGTACATACTATAGGGCTCGGGTACACGATTACTTTTGTACTTTATTGGGTAATTATTTTTCTAAGATCATTACCTAACAACACTGTCACGGTAAGGGTAGCTGTCCTCACAAAACAAAGGTGAAGCCCGGCTAGCTACCTCTAAAACCGTGTGTATCTGGTCGAGTACGTGCACTCCTATGGCAGATACAGTGTGTTCTAACCCCTTTAAAACCATGTTTCCCTGGCCGCCAATGTGAGCTCATAGGCTAGGTAAAATAGGTGTGTTTGACCCCTCGGTAGGAACTAGGTAGAAAACTCAGAACCTACGATTGGGTCCCTGATAGGCGATATTGTGGAGGACAAACGGAACTGAAATATGTGGAAAGTGTTTCTGGACTTTATTACCGGGAGAACTGTAATTTCCCCCGCTAAACAAGCCTGTTTGCGGGGACGCGTGTGTATTGTAATAAAGGTATTTTCCCCAATGAAGCCCTCTTTCTAGATTATTACAGACACATGAAGGATCTTTAGGCCCGTAATATAGTGTGCGCGCCCGTGCCTGTGCGAACGTGCGTGCACGTGGAGCACGCTTTTTGTGTGTATGCTGTGAGCGACAGTCTTGGAAGGTACTGTGTGTTTGTGCGTGTGTGTCACTGGGTTACTGTGTGTGTGTGTATATGTGTGTATATATATGTGTGTGTGTATGTATTTGTATATACAGTACATGTATATGTACTTGCGTATGTAAATGTGTTTTTACCCCAGCATGAATTAGGATGTATTTTATTTATTTTACTTTAGAAATCATACAGAAAACCTTTCTAAACACCACACACATACATACATACACACATACACACATACATACACACACACATACATACATACACACATACACACATACATACACACACACATACATACATACACACATACACACATACATACACACACGCATACATACATACAGTACATACAGTACATACTGTACACACACATACATACATACACACATACATACACACACATACATACATACACACATACATACACATATACACACATACATACACACACACACATACATACAGTACATACTGTACACACACATACATACATACAGTACATACAGTACATACTGTACACACACATACATACACACACGCATACATACATACAGTACATACAGTACATACTGTACACACACATACATACACACACGCATACATACATACAGTACATACAGTACATACAGTACATACTGTACACACACATACATACATACACACATACACACATACATACACACACGCATACATACATACATACAGTACATACAGTACATACTGTACACACACATACATACACACACGCATACATACATACAGTACATACAGTACATACAGTACATACTGTACACACACATACATACATACATTAACAGCGGTGGCAGCAGCGCGAAAACTTTCTTTTCCCAATCTTCCCCCCTGTCGGTCGGCTCCACGCTTACTGCCGTGCGCGCGCGCGGCCCTATTATAGAAAAGCTGACTAACCACAGCCAACTAAAACTGCCGCGTGCACGGCGCAGCAAGCGTGCCCACTATAGAACAGCCCTTACCCGTAATACAAACAATTGTTGTATTTTGAACATAATTTCTAACAAACATTAACCCCTATGCTACCAGATTGATTAAAAAAAATTAATATTCCTCACCATTTTTTATTACATAAGGGACCACCTCCATTGCATAAATGCTGTGAAATATGTGACCCAAACTAATTTAAGCTCAGAAGCTGGGCAAATAAGAAGCGAACTTCAGCCTCATAAAAAGAAAAAGAAGCAGAATAGAGAACTCCCTCATGGTGACACTACTACAAAATATACTTAAATAGATAGAAAAATCATTTATTGAACAGATAGAATTGTAAAATATGTAATTTGTAGATACATTGGTAAATTCATCAGTGACCAGACAGAAAAATAATTTTAGGGCAGCGGAACCTATTAATTACAATGAACACACACAGTATATGACAGAATAAAGTGGGGGAAATTCACAAGAAGCTGGGCTGTATGATGGGGCTAGAAGGATCATACTCTTCATGCTGCTTTCAGCCGATGCCCATTTCAATTGTTCTGATCCTTCTGTTCTTTACAGGCACATTAATCATCCATGCTCATGTAACGGGTTCCCCCCCCCCCCCAATCGCAGATATATTGTGGGGGTGCAGGAAACATATGGTGTTACTCGGTGTTGTGCATTACCTGTTGGCTCACAGGAGGGCTGAGCTTCTGCCACGGGGAACCTGGGGCAATATACTAGCATATACAATTACAATGATGCAGCGCCTCCACCTGCGATGGCTCCCGCCAGAGGGGGAGTGGTTCCTCGCAGGACAATACCCAATAACCACATACAACTGATTGGATGAGAACGAATACCTTTTACTGCTGTGACTAGAAACATACAAGGTCAACAAGTAACCACAGGTGTCCCTTTCTAAAGGTAACCTGACTCAACGTCTCATTGAGGTTAACGCTAACGGACACCACGGCGGGTGTCCACACTTTATGCGTCACGGCGGATGCTACTGTCCCAACACAATGATCCCACCCTCAAGTCCAGTGAGTCCCACCCAAAGTTTCGCACTCCCAATTCATAGACCAGCTTGTGTGTATATGTGTGTGACTGCGCAGCCACTATGTCTAATGATAGGCCTTGTTGGTGCACTTGTATTGGTGAGTTACCTGCCCGGGCTCCAGCCGCGGGTACTGCTATACCACGGGGGAATCGCTGGGGTGTCCTCCAGAGTTGGGGTGAATTCCGGCGTGGATAATATCACCGCTTCTCCCCGCCGTCTGTACCTTGACGAGAACCGGGCTGATATCCACAGGCCGCAGTCAATCCGTACTGGGCCTCCGCACTTATAGTCTAGTAGTCTCTTAGAGGCCAAGCGTAGGCCCAAGCCTCTCGGCGGAAAGCACAGCATCCGCTGGATTCCTAACTAGCGTATAGATAAAGGGCAGGGTCCCTAACCTAGGGCCTGTCCTTATCACACTCCGCTAGGGTGACTCAGGGCTATCTGGGGCCTAGGGGGGGGTCTGGCCTAGTGCCGGGAGTCACTGACTCCAGCACCCTACCTCTTTCCCCTAGCTGCTCCAGTCACCAACTGCTAACGTGGTCCCTGTGCGCCAAATGTATCTCTATCTTGCCAACAGAGCTCCTCCAGCCCTATTGGCTCCCTGGCGTCATGGGGCCGTTCCAAAGGCTCATGGGACTTGAAGTCCTCTTACAGAGCCCTCCTCTCATAGGCTAGTGCTTCGCGGGCTTCCTGGACCTTCCCTGCGCAGGCGCAAGCTCCCTGCAGTCCTCCCGGTGCTCCTAGCCCTTGCGCATGAGCAACGCCCCTAACAATGGCGGCGCCCTGCTCCGCGAACCGACGGAACCGCATCAATGCGATCGCGGCCTTAACGACGGCCCGATCGCATCCCTGGCAACCGGCCGTAACCCTTAGTAACGTGCAACTCGCGCACCAGCAGAAGGGGGGTTAATACAGCAAGGGGGGGGCCGGCAAGGGGGACCTGGCTACATCCTCCCCCCGGTAAAATCCCCAACGTCCTCGCTTGGAACACAACTCAATGTAACTATATACAGCAGTTATATAATGAAAATGCATTTGCAAACATAACTTAGCACATGTATGACTCTATACAATATTGCTCAATTCTGTGAGCATCACAATCACAGATTGGATCTTGCTCCGAGAACACTGCTGAGTCTCATAATGGGGTGCCCCCATCTGATCATAGGCTACCCGAGTTGGAGGGTACCTGATTCTTTGGCTCCGTCGGAGCTGTTCTTCGAGCACTCCCTCGGGGGAGTAATAAGCACAGTCCTGAGGCTCAGCCTCTTTCCTTGAGGGGAGAAATGTCTCTGAATAGTCTCTGTTAGGCACAAAGCTCGGGCTCTGTGGATCCTAAGGCTGGCCTGTTGGTGCCACCTTAGTAGGCGTTGGCCTACAGGGCCCTTTACCCGTAGCTCCTCCGGGAGATGCCCCTTCTGTGGAGTAGTCCCTTTGAGAGGGTCCCTCCATAGGATCTTCAGGAGTGTCAGGGTGGGTCTCGTTATGAACAGTCTCTTGACCCAGCTCTGATAAGTCGGGCTCACCGTTGAGCGGTGTGGCCAGTATCTCGGTCTCTTCATCTTCCACTTGTGGAATGGGGAGAAGATGATTGCGGTGCCATACCTTTACCCGGCCGTCTGTGTCTTTGATACGATAGACCGGGAGGCCAGGCATTTGAGATTCTATCTCATACACTCCGTCTCTCCAACGATCAGCCAGTTTGTGTTTTCCTGGGATACCTAAGTTCCGAAGCAACACAGCTTCCCCTGGCCGAAGTTCCCGATATCTGACCTTATGGTCGTATCACCCCTTATTATCAGCATTTAGCTTAGCGGTGGATTTCTCTGCCTGCTGATACGCCTACTGCAAGCTGTCTTTGAGTCGTTGTACATATTTAAAATGGGTAGCATTATGTATCCCATCCGTTGAGACTCTAAGACGCACGTCCACTGGCAAACATCAGGAAGTATGGGGAGAAACCAGTTGACTCGTGTCTGGTGCAATTATACGCATGCACCAAGGTCTCTACATGTCGACTCCACTCCGATTTCTGAGCACTCTGTAGTGTTCCGAGCATGTCTAGTAATGTCCGATTAAAACGTTCGGGTAGAGCATCCCCTTCGGGATGATACGGGGTCGTTCGGGAGTTGGCAATGTTCAGCATTCGGAGCAGTTCCCTGATCAATGTACTCTCAAAATCCCGCCCCTGATCAGAGTGAAGGCGGTTGGCAAGGCCGTAATGTACAAAGTATTTTTCCCATAATATCTTCGCCACGGTGATGGCTTTCTGGTCTTTAGTAGGGAAAGCTTGAGCATACCGCGTGTAGTGGTCTGTGATGACCAGCACGTTGCATATTCCCCGGCTATCCCCCTCAATGCACAGAAAGTCCATACACACGAGATCCATGGGACCCGAACTCTGTAGATGACCCATGGGGGCCGCTCGGATAGGCAGGGTTTTTCGCTTTATACACCTAGTACATCGGCGACAGTGACGCTCCACGGCCTCTCGCATCTTAGGCCAAAAAAAACGATCTCGGACCAGCCCAAAGGTTTTGTCTGTACCAAGGTGCCATGATCATCATGTAGGGACTTCAGCACCAGATATTGTAGGTTCTTAGGGAGGACTAGTTGTCTCCTATCCGGGTGGTTGTGGTACGGTACCACCCGATAGAGTAAGCAATTGTCTATTTTGAATTTGTCCCAATCCCGCATGAGCAAGGCCACCAAGTTTTTGGGCGTGCGCTTAAGAAGAGCAGGGTTCTCCTTTGTTACAGCTCTCCGGATGATACTAATGACAGGATCTCGTACTTGGTAGTCTACCAGGTCTTTCCACCGTAACACCTTATCAGGCGTGATATTCATCCCTTTGGGGTCGCAGTCAGCGGCTGGGACAGCCTGCGACCGACATCCCAATGAATCGGCTGCTCGTAATTCTGAAAAGGCCACTTGGCCGTTGACGATAGCGGCCATGCTACACATAGCTCTCACGCCGGGTCCTGGGATTTCCTCCCATTCCTCATCATCTGGAACAGCGCTTAACCCGGGTCGTCTGGAGAGGGCGTCAGCCCCTATATTCAAGGGCCCCGGCTTATATTTCATGGAGAATCTGTAACTGTTCAGGGAGGCCAACCAGCGTTGTCCGGCGGCGTCCAATTTGGCCGAGGTATTGACGTAGGTGAGGGGATTGTTATCTGTCCTTACTTCGAAGGCAACACCGTACAGGTAATCGTGTAGTTTCTCGGTGATAGCCCACTTGAGAGCCAGGAACTCTAACTTATGGACGGGGTATCTCTGCTCACTGGGTGTCAAGCTGCGGCTGATGTAAGCTACAGGCCGCAGGCCCTCTGGGTGCTTCTGGTGCAGGACGGCACCCAGTCCATTGAGGCTGGCATCCACATGCAGAACGTATGGCTGTTCGGGATCTGCATATGCGAGCACGGGCGCTTCGGTCAGACACTTCTTCAGTTTCAGGATGGCCTGCTCACACCCAGGTGTCCATTTGTCCCCGAACGGTTGGCGTGCCGATACAGCCTTCTTCCCGGTCTCTGACGGGTATATTTTCAACAGATTGTTCAGGGGTTTAGCCTTGCTCGAGTACCCTTCCACGAAGCGGCGGTAATACCCACAGAATCCCAGGAAGGATCGCAACTCTGTGACGTTCTCGGGGCGAGGCCAGTTCACTACGGCCTCTATCTTGGCAGGGTCGGTGGCGATCCCTTTTGCGGACACTATGTGTCTGGCCGAGGTATGGCAAAACCGGCACTTGTCTAGGGATAATTTCAAACCTTCGTTCCCCAGACGGTCGATCACCTTAAATAATCGTTCTTCGTGCTCTTCCAGAGCCCTTCCGAAGACGATAATATCATCCAGGTATACCAGACACTCCCGTGGAATCATGTCCCCGATAGTCTTCTCCATCAACCTTTGGAACGTAGCAGGCGCCCCACATATACCTTGGGGCATCCGGGTAAATTGATAGAACCTCAGGGGGCAGACGAAAGCTGTTTTTTCTTGATCTTCCGCGCACATAGGTACCTGATAGTACCCGGATCGGAGGTCGAGCACGCTGAACCATTGACTTCCATTCAGCGCGTTCAGTATCTCTTCGATGCGCGGGAAGTTGTACTGATCTGGTATCGTACGATTGTTCAACGTCCGATAATCTATGCACAGTCGTACGGATCCGTTCTTTTTACGCACCACCACTGTGGGGGACGCTTATGGGCCCCGAGACTCTGTCAAAATCCCGGCATCTTCCATATCATGAAGGACGTTCCTTACGTCGTCTATATCCCGCGGGGCGAGGCGGCGCGATCGCTCTCGGAATGGGGTGGTATCAGTCAATCGGATGGTGTGTTGGGCGCTGCGACTACATCCCACGTCCATCTCACTCGTGGAGAACACATGTCGTCGTTGAGTCAACTGTGTGGCCAGCCGCTCCTTCCAATGGGTGGATAAGGTCGAATCACCGAAGTTGAAATCCAGCTCGACGAAACGCTCATCCGCGGCCGCCGCCTTCACCTCGGGTGTGTCTACTACCGGGCTGACCGGATATATGCCACCCAACTTCTGACCAGCATCCAACTCCATCGAGAAGGGAGAGATATTCTGCACATACACGTGGGTTCGGCGTGGAATCTTTGTTGCCCACTCCCTCACCTCCGGTAGGATCTTGTATCCCCTCTGGACCTCTTCTTCCGGATTACTCTCCAGAGAGAAAAGCTGATCATCCCCATCTCGTTCAGGGTAACAACACCAGACAGGCAGTCTTTGTACTCCCCCCGGTAATATGGTCGTCAGTCCGGCCTGACGATTGTATAGGTCTCCATGTCGCTCCAGGGCATATATCCGTTGGCACTCTTCTCTTAGAACTGGATCTAGAAGGGCGGTGGCTAGAGGTAACTCGTTAGTCTCTTTCAGGTACGCCCGGAACACTGCTTGTACTATATCAGCGTTAGTGCCTAAAATGATCGGGTACTTGCACTGTCCTTGGGGTTCCGGGCATACCAAGGCCGCTAATTGCATGGGGTGTCTGTTCCCGGTGTTCAACTGGAGTATTTCCATCTGTACCTGTACAATTCCAGCGATAGGGTAGTCTTCATTGCTTAGCCCTCGTACTGTCACATGCTCGGCCGTTCTCAGTGTACAGTGCCGAAGGTGCTGTAAATAGAACGGTTGGTATATGATGGTCACTTGCGACCCTGTATCCAGTAGGGCCGAGGCGTAGATCCCTTCTACTAATACTGGCACTATGGCTGCAGGGCCTACTTGGCTGTAAGCCCCTCGGTTGGGGGCATCCATCCCTGCCTCAGTATCCGCAGGGGCATTGGGGTTCCCTTGAGGGGTCTCCACGTCAGGTCCGGTGGCTTGTGCTCGGCATACCATCGTCCGGGCTGGGTTTCGTCGAGAGGAAGTTTTGTCCTCAGGGGGTTCCTCCCTTTCTGGGCAGGCCCGAGTGAAATGGCCCTTCTTACCGCAGGTATATCAAAGGAGGTCCCTTGATTCAGAACGGCCACGGTACGGGGGAGGGGAGTTGCGATTGGGCCTAGCTTTGGGGCCCGAGCCCTTGGGGGCGACCTCCTCTTCTGGAGTCGCGGGATTCTTGGCCTTGGCCCCAGCGGCTTTAGTTGGGTCACTGGGGGCAGACTCCTTAACCTTGGCGGGAGTATGCAACCGGCCATATGCCTCATGCTTGTTGATCTCATCCACTAGATCCTCCCAGCAAGGGGGGTCGTTCCGCATCAGGGAGCATTTCACTATGATGGCGATAGGGTTGTCGGGAAGTGCTCCTTTCTGGAATTGATTCCAGCAATACTCATCCACCTGAGTGGACTTGATCTGGTCTCGTTTCCGCATATCCCATAGGACCTTCCTAATTCGGTGGAGATAGGCAGACAGCTCCTCCCCCGGCTTCTGGCGGAGGTTGAGGTACCACAGCATCAGTTGGCCTTCATCCTCTGTTCGCCCGTAAGCACGCTCAAGCGTCTCTAACATTTTCTGAGCAGTGATATCTGCATGTTGATCCTTAGCCAGCCGAATAGTGATGGAAGCGGGGGTCCGTAGGCATTCCATTATGCGTTGTCGTTTGACTAGCTCAGGGCACGTCCATTCCTCTACAACCTGTGAAGTATACTCTATCCATGCGTCAAACGCCTCTTCACCTGCCGGTGTCGGTTTAGTGCCTGAAAAGATTTTCAATTTACGATATTGCTGTTGCATCGATGCTTCAGCCCTGGCTCCTCCCAACTCGGCAAGACTTTGAGCTAACATTTGGATCTCATTTCTCCCGCTAGTTGGGGCCGGTGCAATACTGAGCGGCGGACTGTGGTCGGTGGCTACACCTACAGTAGACTCACAATAGCTCTCAGGGGGAGAAGACGAGGCACACATATCTACCTCTTCCAAGTTCGTGCGGGAGCTGTCGGGTTCGGACTTGATGGGCCGCGCGGGGTACACCACCGCACAACTCAACTCGGCCGGGCCGTCAAACCACAAGCTGGTCGGTCCTTGTTCCTCATTTACATCTTGCTCAATGTCCACTAACACTGACTAATACCCCTTGGTCTCTGTACATTGATCTACCAAGGCTAGGGCGTTTGTACCCCGGAGATGAGAGTGTTGGCGCAAAGCTACTCGTATGGCCATAGACGGGACGTCTATAGGGATGCAGCACACCGCAAGCGTGTGGGTCGGTGGCACTTCCAGCCTCATAGCCCACTCATATACTTCTGAGCGCGATAGGCACGGGAATATTGGTGACATTTTAGAACGTTTGTTGAATAGGGCACCCCAGGTCTAAGCTCTCAGCAGTGCCTCCAAATGTAACGGGTTTCCCCCCCCCCCAATCGCAGATATATTGTGGGGGTGCAGGAAACATATGGTGTTACTCGGTGTTGTGCATTACCTGTTGGCTCACAGGAGGGCTGAGCTTCCGCCACGGGGAACCTGGGACAATATACTAGCATATACAATTACAATGATGCAGCGCCTCCACCTGCGATTGCTCCCGCCAGAGGGGGAGTGGTTCCTCGCAGGACAATACCCAATAACCACATACAACTGATTGGATAAGAACGAATACCTTTTACTGCTGTGACTAGAAACATACAAGGTCAACAAGTAACCACAGGTGTCCCTTTCTAAAGGTAACCTGACTCAACGTCTCATTGAGGTTAACGCTAACGGACACCACGGCGGGTGTCCACACTTTATGCGTCACGGCGGATGCTACTGTCCCAACACAATAATCCCACCCTCAAGTCCAGTGAGTCCCACCCAAAGTCTCGCACTCCCAATTCATAGACCAGCTTGTGTGTATATGTGTGTGACTGCGCAGCCACTATGTCTAATGATAGGCTTTGTTGGTGCACTTGTATTGGTGAGTTACCTGCCCGGGCTCCAGCCGCGGGTACTGCTATACCACGGGGGAATCGCTGGGGTGTCCTCCAGAGTTGGGGTGAATTCCGGCGTGGATAATATCACCGCTTCTCCCCGCCGTCTGTACCTTGACGAGAACCGGGCTGATATCCACAGGCCACAGTCAATCCGTACTGGGCCTCCGCAATTATAGTCTAGTAGTCTCTTAGAGGCAAAGCGTAGGCCCAAGCCTCTCGGCGGAAAGCACAGCGTCCGCTGGATTCCTAACTAGCGTATAGATAAAGGGCAGGGTCCCTAACCTAGGCCTGTCCTTATCGCACTCCGCTAGGGTGACTCAGGGCTATCTGGGGCCTAGTGGGGGGTCTGGCCTAGTGCCGGGAGTCACTGACTCCAGCACCCTACCTCTTTCCCCTAGCTGCTCCAGTCACCAACTGCTAACGTGGTCCCTGCGCGCCAAATGTATCTCTATCTTGCCAACAGAGCTCCCTGGCGTCATGGGGCCGTTCCAAAGGCTCATGGGACTTGAAGTCCTCTTACAGAGCCCTCCTCTCATAGGCTAGTGCTTCGCGGGCTTCCTGGACCTTCCCTGCGCAGGCGCAAGCTCCCTGCAGTCCTCCCGGTGCTCCTAGCCCTTGCGCATGCGCAACGCCCCTAACAATGGCGGCGCCCTGCTCCGCGAACCGACGGAACCGCAGCAATGCGATCGCGGCCTTAACGACGGCCCGATCGCATCCCTGGCAACCGGCCGTAACCCTTAGTAACGCGCAACTCGCGCACCAGCAGAAGGGGGGTTAATACAGCAAGGGGGGGCGGCAAGGGGGACCTGGCTACACTCATTTCAACTCTTTGCTACTCTGCTCAGCATCATCAACTACAGTACAAATTTCCTCCATAGAAACTGGATTTGCCACAGGAATTAGCAGGAAAATTTTATCTTACAAGCCTTTCTATTTGGATTCAGTTTGCAGAAGATGCAAGCAGTTTTATTTTTATTCTATTCTTGCTTTGTCTTGTTTGTAGTATATTTTGTATCTGACGTAGAGTACCTCTGAATCTAGGTATGGAGCCCCTCTCAAATACAAGCATCTCTGAGCAGTTAATCACCTTGTTGATGTACTATACTAGTGAAAATTGTTGATGGCAATTGTTTTTAAAAAACAGAAGTGTACATCCTCACTTCATACTGATCTGCTCTACCCAGCCACAGTAGCATAAAAACATACTTTGTCTTTGTAAACTTCTCCATGAAAAAAGTTTCACATTTAAGCATTTTACTGATTAAGTGACTGTGGAGGATTTTGCTCACAATGATAAATTAATCAAAACATTTGAGTTTTACATCTGACATTTTTTCGCACCTAAGGACTTGTTTTTTGTTTTCTTCACACTTGACTAAAGATATTAATCATTTAATACCCATCCATCTTGTAAATGTTGTCAATAAACATCAACAAAATGTCTCCCGCATTCAGGTTCAATAAATTTCAAAATCGTGGGACACCGCCAAACAACGAATAAAGAAAATAGAGAAGAATTTGTTCTGGGTAATAAAAGTTGGGACTTGGATATAGACAATACAAAATAATATTATTTTAATAAGATAAAATTTATATATATTTTAATAAGCTATACGTATATATATTTTTAAAAAATATAAATGTGTGTTCCTTAATGAAACATTAGTAAATAAGAAAAAATTGTGTTTTGAATGTACAGTATATGAGATTTAAAAGCAAATTAACAGAAACATATGTAAAAGAAAATATGCGGTAAAGGATCCATTAATTTAAACATCTAATATTCATCGCAGGATATGAGTAAAGTGCAGTATAGGAAAAAAATATGGTTGAAAAAATTACTACGGAAATTATTCCCATAAATGTTCGCTATAAAGCTAGTGCTCATTAAATAGTTTCATTGTCTCTACCCAAATTGGAAGCCTTTTTATATCAGTTCAGATTGATACAAAGTGGATACATGTAACACAACTTATTGTTTAGGCCTCTGGGAAAAATTATGAGACCGCGGCTGCCCCGGTGCTGGAGGATTATTGCGGGGGGCGGGGGAGGAGTCAGATCTGGAAGCATGGACTCCCCGCAGAGATGTCACTGCAGCAGTATCTCCAGAGCTGCAGCTTTAAGCTTTTTCAGCCGCTGCTCCGCAGACAGTACGTTGTGCTACATGTGTAGTTATAAGATAATCTTTTGTTGATCTCTGTACATTACTTTAAGCCACAGTTTTTATAGTCTGATGTGTTAACTGATATAATCAACTATGCCTTTGATGTTAAAATCGTATCATCTTCCCTCCATATATTTTGTTATTATATCAGTGAAGGAAGGTGAGTTTAACATGGAGACGTTTCTCAAAGTACATTTCTTTAATAGCACAGCAAACAATTATGATAATAGCACAGTGATTCCACAGTGTGAGGAGAGCAAACACCTGCTTAAGTCAAATTATCTCTCCGTAAGCACTGGTGTATATATATATATATATATATATATATATATATATATATATATATATATATATATATATAAATATATATATGTATGCTCATCTGCATGTCTTAGGCAGGTCTGCAACCCCGCCTTTCCCCATTATCACCCAGCATACAGCACTTCCACTGCAGCAAGGGATTCTGGGAAATGACATGCAAATGAGCACACAGTGTCACTTTTTGCCTCAATAACCATTTTTAACATGGTTCCTTATAGGCTTAAGCTTGCTGCATGGTCACAGCTTTGAGCACAGCCAGGGTTAAGGTGCATACCCAGAAAACCACCCACAGACAGCTGTATATATATATGCATACAAAAAAAGAAGAGTAGTGCTATGAGTGTGTGGGTGCGTTCTAAAATAATACAAAAAGGATTTGTGTTATGTAAATCTGTGATAACGTGAAAAACTCAAATAAAATAGCAATAAAATGCAATATTAATAATATATAACAATCTAAATGATACGTGAATAACACAAAAAGAAAAGGTGAAAATGGATTAGGACAGTGTACAATATATAAAAAAAAAATAGAACAAACCAGTCCAATATAATGATGAAAAATAAATCCAGAAAAATGTATTCCAGTCACTGTAGGAGGAGGCAAGCTTCAATATGATCTAGTCAGATCAGGGAATCTATAAGAACAGAAGAGAAAGAAGCGCCAGCTCCATAGCATAATACTGTATAAAAAGATGCAAATTTATTCAATAACAAGAGAGGCCGCCAGGACATGCACTCACTTCAAAAATATAAAATCATTCATGGGAGACAATCTGTAAAATTCCAAGACCATGGAAGAGGAAGGTTCAGCCAGGGCGAGGTATGAGCAATAATACTGATGATGTGGGTATGCAAACAGATACTTATTAGTATAGATGTCATCAGATGAGAGGAGGGATGATACTCTCCACTGCAATGGTGGTGTAGTTGAAGCCACAGGATTACTCCTCGTAACACTTGGAAGGGACCCTCAGCATCGCCGCAGGAATGTCCAAACTCAGTGATTATGTAATCAGAGCACCGCCCCAACCGTGTAGATTGCGTGACCTCTCTCCTCTCACTTAGTGCTGAGCAAAAATCGCCAGCTCTATCCCACATATGGCTGCTACAATGTCCACATACACTCTTCCTTGTTTGGAAATGACGTCAGTGCGTCATGCGTCACGACGTCCGACGCGTTTCATCACGTGAGTGACTTCTTCAAGGGATTATTGGCTGACAGTCTCTCTGTATATTTATACCTATCAATGGTAATGCTGGATTGAATCCGGCTGTAACAGAGAGATTGCAGCCAATCATATCGTGAGCATGTTCAGCCAGCAAGTGACTATTAGGGCATAATACACATCAAATAAAAGTGGAGATAAAAAGTAATTGGCTAAACATAATAAGATTGTCATTGTGACAGTAAACTATTATAGCACCATAACATGTCTACTTTAAAGGGAAAATACATACATAAAAAATCAATACTAACTTATGTCATAATGCAGACAAATATACATAAGCAGAAAAATAAAAATGTTTCAATCTATATCTGTGAATAGTTTAAATTAAACAAAATAAAAAATATATAAAGATAATATTGATTGTCTTGCAAAATTATAATATGATACAATGTATAATGATAAAAAATATATTATAAAAAATATTCTAATGTAATATAACCCAAAATAATATAAATGTCCCATAAAAAGACATGTAAATGTGATGGTCTAGAGTGTAGTGAAAGAGACGTGTGATTGATGGACTCTATATAAGGACACCATAATAGAAGGGGGTGGAGAAAAAGTGCGCTGTGTTGTGTACAGAACCAACACACTATATAACAGCCACCCATGGTTGATTAAGGGCTGAAAGTAATAAAACAAGAATAGGAGATGATCTTACTCTGGGTGGAGCTGGAAAGGTTATTGCACCAGAGTACTTGTGTCTATGCATTCGTTTAATCCCTGGGGTACTAACGTTCCTAACTGGTAAATCCAGTAGGATTCACGTATGCAAAGATGTTTGAATCTATCACCGCCCAATTTTGAGCAGGGAATACTTTCGATTCCAATAATCCTCAGACTTGCTGGATCTTTTGAATGAACACTTGCAAAGTGGCGTGGAACGCTATGATTAAGAACTCCTTTAATAATCACACGTCTGTGTTCTAAGAATCTGAGGCAGGGGGACCGCTTAGTGCGACCAACATATTGAACATTGCAAGGGCAAGACAGGACATAGACCACATGAGTGGTTAAGCAGTGGTTGGAACTTTTAATGGGATAAATAGACCCATTAGAGGAAGACTGGACATATGGAGACTCAATAAGATGTCTACACATAGTGCACCTGGATCTACCGCATTTATGATTGCCAATATGGCCTTGATCTAAATCTATAGTAGGGACCAAATCCCGTAGCCTACTGGGGGCTAAACGTTTTTTTATATTGGTGGCCTTACAAAAGATAACAGGTACCCTAGGTGTCAATAGCTTATTGAGATGTGGATCGCACATAACAATATTCTAGTGTCGGTTCAGCACTTCAGTGATTTGTCTGGAATAACCACTGTATTTGGTGATAAATTTGACATCCCCATATTTAGCTAGCTGATGAGTACTCTTGGTGCAGGTTGTTTGATCTAACAATCTGTTTTTGGATTTATTAAGGAGGACATTTTTATCCATCCTTCTTACCTTATTATAGGAATCTTTAATGATTTCAGAGTCATAACCTTTTTTGATGAATTATGATATCAGACGACGCGACTGTTCATCAAATGCAGACAGAGTAGAGCAGTTTCACCTGAGTCTGTTAAATTGACTCGGGGGATATTCTGTATCCATTTGGGGTGATGACTGCTACCCGCATGGAGATATCCATTCACTGCAACATCTTTAAAGTAAACTCTTGTCTGAATTATATTGCTCGCGTCGACTGATAGGATCAAATCCAAAAATACAATTTCAGTTGGATGACTCTGACAGGTACATTTCAATCCCAGATCATTGTCTGTGAAAACGTCCATTGCCTGCTTGAGGCTAGCCTCATCCCCATCCCAAATGATCAATAGATCATCTATGTAGCGGCCATAGAATACCAGACGTGCCCCCAGCCATGTATTGGGCCAGATGTACTTGGACTCCCAGAACCCCATAAAGAGGTTTGCATAGCTGGGGGCAAATCTGGTACCCATGGCCGTACCACAGGTCGAGATAAAAAGTGTCCTCAAACAGGAAATAGTTGTTACTGAGTATAAATTCAATAATGATGAGAACAAACCTGAACTGATTGGATAGAAGGGTAACATCAGTAGTTAGAAAGTGCCTAATGGCCCCCAGACCTAAACCATGTTCTATACACGTGTATAGGGATCTGATGACATCTATACTGATAAGTATCTGTTTGCATACACACATCATCAGTATTATTGCTCATACCTCGCCCTGGCTGCACCTTCCTCTTCCATGGTCTTGGAATTTTACAGATTGTCTCCCATGAATGTTTTTATATTTTTGAAGTGAGTGCATGTCCTGGCGGCCTCTCTTGTTATTGAATAAATTTGCATCTTTTTATACAGTATTATGCTATGGAGCTGGCGCTTCTTTCTCTTGTGTTTATATATATAGCTATATATATATACACAAAAAGAAAAAAACTGGGTCTGTTAAAAGCACACAAAAAATATGGGAAAATACAAAATGGATTTTATTAGCAACACAAAACACAAAAAAATATTAAAATATACCTAAACACATACAAAATGAACACTGCTGATCCAAGAGATACACAATATACATGTAGAGACCCAAAATTTGTAGCATGCAATATACGTGAGTATAATAATGCAAATCCAGAGGAAAGAAAATTCCCCTGGAAATGCAGTGAAGATACTGTAGGCCGATCAACAAAATAGAATAGTACAAATGACTGAATGATTACCAGCATCTACACAAAACCCAAATATGAGCAGAAAAAAGAGCAAAAATTAATAATGTAATAGTTATATACCCTAAATGCTGTACAGCCAGATGATGGCAGCTAGACCCTGGCAAATGTAATAAACCAGAGAGAGACAAATGATAAATGTCTAGGATATGCAAAAGTTGGGTCCACCATAGATATGGAGTGTATAGCAGGGAGTCAGCAGAGAATACAAGGGAGAAAACATATAAGAATGACTCCCTATTGCCAGAGCTAGATGTAACTAATATAAGCTAAGGCAGACAGAGTGTGTAGTAGCCCAAGGGCTCCGTGGAGCATAATACTGTCCAGATACTTGCTATGACGCTGCACAGGATATCCAGAGGAGAATTCAAGTCCAAAATGAATGGTAATTTTCACCCCTACATATGGCCCAGTGATTTACACTACCGACACACTTTATTGAAGTGTGGTCGGTACCGCAAGCCGGGAAATCTCCCGGCTTGCTAGTGGCCGCCCCTCGGCGTGCCGCGCGTCATAGACGCGCGGTCACGCGTCATCGGGAGCGTGCGCCCCCTGCACGCGTGTCCAGGGGCTCCCCGAGGGAGCCCTGGTGTCCCGCGATCGCGGGACAGCGGCAGGGGGTTCCGGGGGACCCGGCGGACCCGGCAGCGGTAGGGAGAGCGCCCCGATCGGAGGGCGCTCTTCCGCTGCTTCGGCGCGCGCCCGTCACACTCGGGCGCGCGCCAGGCTACTGCTGCGGCACAGAACGGGCAAATGCTCGAATAAACTGTGCCGCAGCAGTATTTTGATTTATGGGGAGTGGTTCTGATTGTGGCACCAACTCTGTGTGTTGGATATATATATATATATATATATATATATATATATATATATATGTATGTATATATATACACACCTGAAGAAATAGTATCTCTACTTCATTCTTACATCATGCATATTCAATTTTTTCCCATGCACTAGCTGTATCTTCTTGTCAGCATTTTCCTGTTATCTCCTTTCGAAGGCTTAGTGTTGGGAATGGATGGTATTTGATGTGTTTAGCAGATTTGGGTTGGTCAAGGCAATGTTGCAAAAGTCTTATCTTCAAGGAAAGTCAATTATCCATACACCTTATTCAATTCTTCAAAGTTGCCTGCAGCTGTATTTGCCTGTATTGTAGGTTGTCAAAATAATCTTGCTGACCTTCATCAAACCAAACTATTCAGCATTCAAACTTTAATCCATACCTTCCTGGTTTATACTTGCACAGTTTCACCATATTACTCAGGCGCTCTTATGGTGGTGTGTTTTGGAGGTCTTCAGTCCAAAATCCAACAATTAGACATACAGTCCACACTCATCTATGTTACATCCTATTGGTCAATCTAGTTAAATCAAGGCATTTACATTAAGGCACGATGATAGGCTTTACTGTACATCTATGTGTTGTTTATTAGCCATCTTAAATGTGTACTAGGTTAACAATAAGCAGAAAACAAATACCTGACAGTGCTGCCGCTGCCAGGCAAATGCACAATGAAAAATGAATAACGGCATACCAATATTGTTGAAAAAAGAAAACAACTTAATTTATTATGACATCCTCCATTCAATGTTTTGGCCAACAAGTGGCTTTCATCAGGGTTACATTATACACATACAGATGCAGCGGCCGTTATCAGAACATATCACAGAGCCGTTTTCGTGTGCTCTGCTGTATTCCACACGGCCAATCACGCTTGATTTGTTTGAATTTTATGGATTCTGATTTCTTTGGGTGCAATTTTTCACGTTTCCATGGCAGAAATGAATGAATTGTAATATGTACAGTACAGTACTGTGTCAATTTGCAGGTGTTTAAAAACCAGAACACTAAAATGCCATTTTCTACACTCGATAAAAACGAGTCAACACGCAGTAATGACGCGCCATGACATGTGTATTCCTAGGTATACAACACGTTATATGTTCGAATAACGACCGCTGCATCTGTACAATGCTGACTGAGCAGCAATTTATTGGTGAAAGTGTGAATTCATGGTGGAGATGTGTGATTTCTGAAAACCTTTTAGCCCCTTACAGTTCTGCAAACCGGTTTGGCAGGGATTGGATTTTGTCAAAAAATCTGGTAAAAAGTGTGAATGCATTTTGGAAAGCTTAGCACATCTTTAATGATGATCATTCTGGATAGGTGGCTGTGCGGGCTGCTCCAGAATGGGCTGCCCCTAGCAGTGGGGCTGGATAGCATAGGTGCAGGGGAAAAAGGTCCTCTGGCATGATGTATGTACAGTATGTATATCTTTATTTATATAGCGCCATTAATGTACATAGCGCTTCACAGCAGTAATACATGTGACATAATAATATAAATTAAAAATAATACAAATAACACAATGGGAATAAGCACTTCGGACATAAAAGTAACATAAGGAAAAGGAGTCCTGCCCTGAAGAGCTTCCAATCTAATTGGTATGTAGGAAGAACATACAGAGACAGTAGGAAGGTGTTCTGGTAAGTGTGGCTGCAGGGGGGCCAAGGCCGATGTATGAAGTGTATACTATCAGCCACGGAGCTACCCATATGCTTTGTTAAGGAGGTGGGTTTTAAGATAGGGCTTTAAGATGGATAGAGAGGGTGCTAGTCAAATTTTGAAGGGAAGGGCATTCCAGAGGTGTGGGGCAGTCAGTGAGGAAAGTTTTCGACTGAAATGGGCTTTAGACACAAAAAGAGTAGAGTGAAGACATCCTTGAGCAGAACGCAAGAGTCGGGATTGTGTATAGCGAGACATTAGGGCTGAGATGTAAGGAGGAAAAGAAGAGTGTAAAGCCTTAAAAGTGAGGCGGAGAATTGAGTGTGTGATACGGGATTTGATAGGAAGCCTAAAGAGGGATAGCAGGAGAGAAGCTGAGACAGATTTAGGAAAGAGTAAAGTGATTCTGGCAGTACTCTTTTGGATAGATTACAGGTGAGACTGATGACAGGCAGCAGGAGGTTACAATAGTCAAGACGGGAGAGAATGAGGGCTTTTGTCAGAGTTTTAGCAGTAGAGCAAAAGAGAAAATGGCATATCTTTGTAATATTGCCGAGAAAAAAAGATAGGTTTTAGCTACATTTTGAATGTGAGAGGAGAATGTGAGATAGGAGTCAAATATGACCTCTGGGCAGCGTGCTTGTGATGCTGGGTGTATGATAGTGCTTCCAAAAGTAATGTAGATGATTAGATAAACAATAATGTCTAATTATCCAATACATTAACCCTGTTAGTGAAGCTTCTGGTAGTGTATGCATGCTAGAGGAGCGCTATGTTCAGCAGAAAACAGATTAGATCATGCAGAACTCCAGGATTGTAGAGGGGACATACTTGTTGCCATATCAGTGGCATTTGATGAGGGAAGTCTGTGAACTACTTAAATTAGAAAAGTAAAATTAGTGCTAGCACGTTACTATTAATATACAAAAAAATAACACCTTATTATTAAAGTGACATAAATGTGTACATACAGATCTGATGTACAACTGTACAATTCCTGATGGTAATCAGAAGCAAACGGTCTCTGATCTCTGATGGTAGTCACGGGATAAATGGTGTTTAGTCCTGAGAAGAGGGATTTCTACGTTGCTCCAAAACAATTGGGTGAACTACTGAAAACCCTTAATCCAATGCTTGCTGCTTTATACACAGCTTGGGTGAACTACTGAAAACCCTTAAACCAATGCTTGCTGCTTTAAACACAGCTTTTAAACATAACCTGGGATGAAATGCAAAGCCAATAAACCCACTCACAGATAGACTGTTTCAAGCTTGTGGGTCTCAGTGTGAGGTTGGTTATACTGGCTTTGCAGTTTGAGACGTTTGGTAGGTCTTCACCACACATAATTAAGGTTATGGTGAATGAAAAGGTGACTAAAAACCCTCCACCGTATAGCATATAGCATATAACAATATTACTCGTGAGCACATTCACATGTCTTAGACAAGTCTGCAACCTTGCTTTTCACCTTTATCACCTAGCATACCGTGCTTCCACTGCAGCAGGGGATTCTGGGCAATGACATGCAAATGAGCACACAGTGCCTGTGTCTCAAGTCCATTATTACATGGATAACCCTTTTTTTTTTAACTTAAATTTTATTAGTTTATAATATTATACAGTACAATACATTACAAAATACATTATGTCATGGTGATTCTCATTGTATCCGGAAGTATAACGTTACTAATATCAGTATAACTTTAACCTGTGGTCAGACTGGTGGGCCTAAAGGGGTATCGAGACACGGCTCACTTTCCGGGGTTCATATTATGATGTCAAACTCCCCTTCTAATTGGGGGGGACCAGGTGCAAAAGCTCAGTCACCGATTCATTAACCGCCCGGCTGACTAACCGGCTGGCACACGACTCATCCAGACGACGTATACATAGACAGGTAGACAACTACATGGGTAGACAAACAAACGTGAAGACCGACAAACAATCAACCATACGGACGGACAAACCGGTAGACAAACATTGATCCAAGAGGAAGAGGGGGGGGGAAGAGGGGGTTGGAAGTAGGGGGGTAGGGATGGGTGTTAGTGATCGTGAGTGGGTCTCAGAGTTGTTACGGTGCCTCTCTAGGTATGTTACCTGGCTGAAATATGATCATCCTATGCCGAGCATGGGTGTAGCACACCTCTCCCAAGGAGAACGGACCTGGAAACTATCATAGCCAAATTGATGCCCTTTCTATCCCCGGGATGTCTGTCTGTGCCAACCAAGGCATCCAGACTTTTAGATAATTGTCGCCAGTGTCGTTAACCAGACTTGTTAACTTTTCCATCTGGCAGATAAACCAAATACGATTCCGAATTTTTGGGATGGTTGGTATGTCTGAGCTTTTCCATAGTGCTGCGATCTCACATCGCGTTGCGAGTGCAAAGTGAGCAATAAGTTTATTGTGAGCTTTAGAGAGACCCGCTAATGGTCTGTTCAAGAGAAACAGCCACGGATCTGGGGGAATAGTGAGATCAAACAGTCTCTGTATCCAAAGTCTAATTGTCTCCCAGAATGAGGAGATCCGCGGGCAAGACCACAGCATATGTAGCATGTCTGCTGATCCTCCACACTGGCGTGGGCACAGCGGGGAGGATCCCGGCACGAACCTTGATAATTTTAGTGGGGTAAGGTACCATCGCATCAGGACCTTATATGCGTTCTCCTTGAGGGTGGTACATATGGAGCACTTTGCTGTGGCTAGAAAAATAGCACTCCAATCCTTGTCTTCCAGACATTCTCCGATGTCTGTTTCCCATCGCGATCTAAATGAGGGTATCTCATGGGCTTGTTCGCTAGAACTGATCACTTCACTGTATAGCTGCGAGGTAAGTCTCTTTGTGTCGGTCTCTGCCAGACAGAGCTTTTCGAAGGATGTCAATTGTGGGTACGGGGCAAATTTGTTGTAGAACGCCCTGATCTGGAGGTATCTAATGAATTCTGAGTGGGGGATCTCTTTTTCTAATCTGACGTGATCAAACGTCTTAACTTTTCTGTCATGGCCTTCCAGATCTTTAATCCGATTATAACCTTTCTTTTTCCAAATTGATATATTACCGACCGATAGGCCTGGCACGAACTCGGAATTGTTCCACAGGGGTGACATCATAGAGCGTGTCGTTGTGAGGGAATGTTTAAATTTTGTGGCCTCCCAAATTGACAATGAGTTGGTCATTGAGGATAGCGGCATATTAGCGCCTTTTTGCACCGTTTTGGGGAGCCAGATTAGATTACGTAATTCTATAGGTTCACATGCTGCGCTCTCTAATTCGACCCATCTCTTAGATCTCGGGTCGGACTGCCATTTTACAATTTGGCTCAACTGTGCCGCTTTGTAATATGATAACAGGCAAGGTACCGCTAGGCCCCCAGCCAAGACCGGCCTTTTCATATTAATTTTGCTGACTCTTGGTTTTTTACCTCCCCATATAAACTTGGAGATGTCGGATTGAAGTGAGTGCAGGTCCTTCAATCTGAGTGGCACTGAGAGAGTTTGGAAGAGATATAAGATACGGGGGAGTAAGTTCATTTTAACACTATGGATTCTTCCTATCCAGGAGATCCTTTTAGATGTCCACTTTTGTAGATCTGATTTTAGGGTCCGGATTAGGTTGGGTTAATTTGCGTCGTATATTTCTTTGACGTTTCTGGTGATGTGGACACCCAGATATTTTATAGACTTGTGTTGCCAGGGAAATTTAAAGTTTAGTTTTAATAATTTTTCTATATGGCTGGGGAGATTGACATTAAGAGCCTCAGATTTGGATTGATTGATTTTGAAGCCGGAAATTTTAGAAAACCGGTTCAGCAGGTCAAATAGGTTCGGTAGTGATGTGAGGGGTTTAGTGATCATCAAGAGGATGTCATCTGCGTACAGGGCCGCTTTATGGGTTTGGGAGTATGCGTTTAACCCTGAGATGTCAGGGTTTCCTCTGATTTGCGCCGCCAGGGGTTCGATACAGAGGGCGAATAGGAGGGGAGATAATGGGCAACCCTGTCTCGTACCATTCCTAATTTGGAAGGGCCGAGAGGGGTAGCCTTGGTGTACAACCCTGGCGGTGGGGTTAGAGTACAGCGATAAAATCGCATCACTCACCCGATCTCCAAAGCCAAATGCCGCAAGTGTCTCCTTTAGGTAGGGCCAGTCTATCCTATCGAAAGCCTTTTCGGCGTCCAGACTTAACAAGATACTTTGAGCAGTGTCAATAGTGGCCAAATCTATCAGATCTATAAATCGACGGGTATTATCTGCAGCTTGTCGGCCCTTGATAAATCCGACCTGATCTGGATGTATGAGTCTGGGTAGGATAAGACATATTCTATTGGCCAGTAACTTAGCATACAGCTTGATATCCGTATTGATTAGTGATATGGGCCTGTAACTTTTGCAATCTAGTGGGTCTTTCCCTGGTTTCGAGATGATTGATATAGACGCCTGTAACATCTCCTTGGGGATGGGGGCTCCCGCTAAAATAGCGTTGAATACTTGGAGCAACCTTGGGGCAAGCAACTTGATAAATTTCTTGTAGTATAACCCTGAGAAGCCGTCTGGCCCCGGTGCCTTTGAAGGTTTAAGTTCCGTAATGGCCTGTGTCAACTCCTCATGTGTGAAGTCGGCATTTAGGGAGGCTCTGTCTGATTCTGTCAATCTCACCAGATTGGAGTTAGCCAGGAAATCTCTTAGTTTACTGCTCGTGTTAGGATTATGTGCCACTTTCTCACCATTATAGAGTGTCTCATAGAAGGAGCCGAATTCATCTACTATTTTCTGGGGGTTGGAAGTAGGGGTACCAGATTTTAAGCGTAAAGCTTGGATGTTGTATTTAGTTTGCCTGTCTTTCAGCATGCGGGCCAGCATCGTATCCGGCCTGTTTGCTTTTTCGTAAAATTTCCTCTTTGACCAACTCAATGAATTATCAGCCCTGGAGGTCAGTATCATGTTTAATTCATTTTTAGTGTCTTTTACCTCTTGTAGGGTTTGCGGGTCTAGTTTCTTTTTATGCTTGGTGGAGAGAGCTTGTAATTTAGTTTGGAGTGTGACAATTTTTGCCTCTCTCTCTTTTTTTCGTCTAGCTGTGATATTTATGAGGGTACCTCGGAGAGTCGCTTTATGCGCCTCCCAGAGGACCAGATGTGAGGAGACAGAGCCGGCATTTACCTTGAAAAATTGGTCTATCTCATTACCCACAGTATCACAGATCTCTGGAATTTTTAGAATGGATTCATTTAGCTTCTAGTTCGTTCCTGGTCTACCCGTTTGAATATTGTTGCACCGGAGCTCTATGGGTGCGTGGTCAGACCATGAAATATCATGGATCTCCGCTTGGGTGACCTTGGGGACCAGGTGACAGGATACTGCGAAGTAATCAATCCTACTGTATGAGCTATGTGGGTGCGAGAAGAATGTGTAATTCCTATCTGCTGGATGTAGCTCTCTCCAAATGTCTATTAGTTGGTTACATTTGAGACCTCTTCGTAGGGATATACCTGCTCCTTTATTGTGTAGGGTAACTCCACCTGATCTGTCCATGTGAGGTTGTAGGACCATATTAAAGTCTCCTGCTAAGACCACGCTTCCCTGCGCAACCGAGTTTAGGATTCTAAAGAATTTCTCGAAGAAGATTGCACTCTTTTCGCAGGGGGCATATATACAGGCGATTGTGATCTTCTGTCCCCTAATAGTTCCTACTATTATAATATACCTGCCATCGTTATCCCGTTTGGTTATCAGGCCATCGAAAGGGATGCTATTACGGAATAGGATGGCAACTCTACGCTTTTTGACTTCAGCAGAGGCCGAAAAAACCTGAGAGAAGTCTTTATCAAGGTATTTGGGGGTATTGGTTTTGCTGAAATGTGTCTCCTGTAGGAGCAACACATCTGCATGTTTTCTTTTATAATCTGTGAAGGCTAGTTTGCGTTTAGTGGGGTTGTTAAACCCCTGCACATTGTGAGATATAAAAGTCAACGCCATTTATTGCTGTGTGTGACTACGCGCATCACTATGTTGCTTGACTTACCCGTGGCTTCCATGTGTAGAGCCGGACGATCACTGCCTTCAGGGCGCTTACTCGTAGATAGGTATTTGAGGGAAGGGTAAGGAGGGAGTGGGAGGCAACGGGGAGGGAGGGGGAGGGGAGGGGGGGACTGGGAGGAGCACATGAGGGTCAACACCAAGGGGATTGGGTTCACGACACAAAACAACAAATACTCTAATGTACAAAAAACAAATAGGAACATGAAGACAAGAGCCCACTCCGGGAGCCCCCGGGAGTGGCCCTTGCGCCCAAGGGATGGGTCCTTTGGCCCAGACTGACGACGGGATCTCCCCTGCCTGCTGGGTCCTGGCTTCCCTGGGACTTGTTTGCGACCCCTATTCTGTAGGGATCGTAGTGGAGGACACATACACGCCGATCAGGGAACTGTCCCGCCGGCGCATCTCCTTTAAACAGACAACAGTTAAATAACAGTATAACTTATAACTTTAGCAATAAAAAACTCTCAATCACATAACATACCTAATGAGTTTCTCCCTATACTCCACCTCTCCCTGCTCCTCCTGTTTTTGCCCTCTATGTGAGTGTAGGTTGTAAGGAGCACCGTGCCCCCCCAATGGGTTCCTATTGTGCGGTCCTCGTAGCACCAATCTCGACCACTCTTGTTGGTGAGGAGCTCAGAGGACCGGCTACCTAGTTTTCATTATACTCTTAGGTGTGAATGTCTACTCTCTATATGGTAGGGTGCAGGACTCCCCCCCTTTAAGTGCCTCTGTGTTTTAATGTGTGGGTGGTGAACGTTTAATGTGCGGGTGGTCTGCATGTATTGTAACCACATAGCGGCATCCAAGATGGCGGAGGGGCCACTAGCGCACATGACGCTGACGTTAGTCGACCACATGCAGACCTATCTCCCTATGGTGGTCCATGTTCCCCTGTGGGGTCAAGCAGGAGGCAGCCACCGACTCCCCAACCCTCGGATGGCCCAGGCATGCATTTACACCTCCCTTCCCCCGCCCACCAGCCCACTCCTTCAACACTCTAAGGTCAAGGCACCGCTCCCTCCATCAGCGCTCCCGCACTGCCGACAGGTGGGGCGCTGACATTCACCGACCGCAATATGCGGTCTGTAGGGAACGGGAGCCGGAGCGGGAGGGGGTCGGGAGCAGGAGGCTTGAGCGGCAGGGGGGTGTGGCCTGAGCGGAGGGACCCGCTACTCTCCCCTCCTGCTCCCTCCACGGGCTCGGGCTGGAGTTGCTGATCACAAGCAACACAGATACTCATATACACATGCAGGCGCTCATACACACACGCAGGCACTCATTCACACACGCAGGCACTCTCTCTCACACACACACACACACACACACACACACACACACACACACACACACACACACACACACACACACACACACACACACACACACACACACACACACACACACACACACACACACAGGCACTCTCACACACCCACAGGCACTCTCACACACACACAGGCACTCTCACACACACACTCCCACACACACATAGGCAAGCAGTCACGCATACACATACACATGCACACACACAGACAGAGGCAGGCACTCACGCACTCAGGCACACACACACAGGCATCCAGACACCCAGACACATATACATATAGGCATCCCCGTTACCCCCCCCCACACTCCTCCCCGCTCCCCCCCCTTCTGAAGTCCCCCCCCCCCTCCGGCCCTCAGCCACACCACGCGACATGCCGGAGCCAGGGAACACAGTTCTCCTGTATCCCCCAGTGGCCGACGCGTCACCGCGTGCAGTCAGTCGCGCAGCCAAAGGGGACTGGGACCGGCCCGGAAGGGTTCCCCTGCTGCGGGTCCCATCTCTTATTGCTCTCCGGTCCGGCCCACCCTGATGTCATTATCCCGCCCCCCCTGACGTCACTATCCCGCCCCTCTTGTCCCTGGACGTGTCCCATCGCCGGGTGCGCCGCCCGGTGTGTCCAGCTGCTGGGTCTCGCCGGTTCGGGACATATTTGGGTCCCAGAGGGGGGGGGGTCGGATGCTGGCGTGACCCCGCTGGCGCCATCTAGGGATTCGGCTACGTCATCACCCAGTGCCGTTGCCGCTGGGTCCCTCTGCGCATGCGTCCCGTTTCAAGTCTCGCGGGAGCCAGTGACGTCACCGAGGCAGCCCGCGAAGAACAGGGCTGCTCCCGCTCGCCTCGGGGAAGGGGCAGGAGAAGATGGCCGCCCCGCGAAAAAAGTGAGTAGACCTGCGGGGGCTGAAAGTTTTTTTGATCCCCGTGGGGGGGTCAATGGGGGCTCCCAGACAGCACCCCTTGGCTAGGGCCTTCCAGAGGATCCTGCTGGGGAGTTTGGGGGAGAATGTAGTTGTTTAGTGGGGTGGTAGAGCAGAGTCTATGTGGAGCACGGCGATTCCTCCACAACTCCAGCTGCGGATCGTGAGCTCCCAGCTGCGCGCCATGAGGTTGAGGGGGCGCCATCTTCAGCAGCTACCAGGTGAGGGGGGCTTTGCGGGGAGCCAAGGACCTTACGAAAGAATCCCTCTCCATCCTCCACATGTTTTAGTGTGTGTGCAACACCGTTTTTCACAACCAGAACTGCACATGGGAACAACCACCTGTAGCGCACCTCTTTGTCCCGGAGCGCTCTAGTTATGGTGGCCATTGCCTTTCTTTTTGCCAGGGTAGCGGGGGACAGATCTTGGTATACTTGGAATTTGATGTGTTCAAACTCCACTGTTTTCATCTCTCTGGCGACTCTGCATGTTTGTTCTTTTGTCCGGTAGCAGTGGAACCGCATAACGATGTCTCTGGGGGGGTCCCCCTGCTGGGGTCTTCCTCTGAGTGCCCTATGGCATCTGTCTAGCATTAAGTCCCTTTCTGTCAGATCTGGGAACAAATGCTCCAGCCACTTAGCGGCGAAGTCCTCAGGATCTGTGACCTATTCTGGCACCCCGCGCAGGCGGACATTGCAGCAACGGTCGCGGTTCTCCTCGTCCTCGATCTTGTCTTCCAGGGATCTGATTTGCTCTTTAAGGGTGGACACTTGTGTTTGTGTCTGGGATATGGCGCTGGTATTCTCCTCTGCCCTAGACTCCAGGGTATCGGTACGCTCCCCCAGGGCATCCACATCTTTCCTTAGTGCCCAGAGCTCTGCCTTGAAGAACTTTTTCATGGAGGAGCAAAACTCCTTCATGTCTTTCCTCCGCATCACTGCCATGTCATCCTGCTCCTCTGCAGGGCTGTCCATATCAGGGTCTGCCGCTGGCAGCTGCACAGGGGAATCGGGAGTCCCGGCCTTAGCTGTACCTTTATTTTTAAAATATGTAGATACTGGCTGTGTTTGTCTGCGCACCGTTTTGGTAGAAGCCATCCTTGTAGGTTGATGTATGTTGCACTTATCTTTATTAAGGAAACGATAGCGTTTTAACTGTTATTTTACACTTTAATGCACCGGGGGGAATGGAGCTCTCACTCTAAGCTGCCATTCACCATCGGGGGGCGTGTCCTCCTACATGGAAAACCCTTAAGCCAATGCATGCTGCTTTAAACACAGCTTTTAACATAGCCTGGGATGAGATACAAAGCCAACAAACCCACTCACAGACTGTGAGTATATTTTGATACTGTTGTTATACATTTGTATTCACTATAATTATTAGGACACTTCTGGTTTAACCAGTTTAACTGCACTGTAACTCATACAGTACATAGCACATATAGTGCTTCTGAATTATTAACCCTTTTGACACCACATGTATGTCACGCACCCTATGCTGTGTGCTGTAGTATTTTGTGTTCCTCTACTCTCTATGCAGAGGAAGAAATACATAAAACAATATAGTATTAGTAGTGTAGGATCTACTGAAATGTGTTTACTGTGACAGGGTTGTAGGCTTAAATATTTTGGCTCGGACTTCCGGTATGGCGCCAGAGCAGTAAAGTCACACTGACAGGAGCTACGCTGGTCCGACGGGGAAAATTCGCCCTATAACCAGCAAAAAAACCCCACCTCCAAACATTAAAGGGGAAAGCCTCCCACAAGCGATGCCTAGTCCATGGAGAAAATCCTCTCCAGGACCAGGCAGATGGCTCCAAAACAGCCTGTCACTTGAGAAAGACCTAACGGTCAAAACATTGTGTGGCACAATACATTTTCTATTTAGCAAATCTGTTGTGCGTTGGATCTCCCTTATCTACAGTTCAGATCAGGATTACCAGGTCAGGTACCCCTTGAACCAGCAGCACCGGTAATATTGAGTGCATTGTTTGATTGTGGTGTGCAACATACAATCTTCTTTTAGTTATCCAAAACAGCAGCGGCAGGACAAGGGAGAGAGAAGGATAGACTCCCAAAATTGCCGACGGCCATTTGGCAGCTGCAGGAGAATCGGCCCAGAACGAAGAAGCAGGCAATCAGCTACATACAAGGTCAGACTATGATAACATCTTTTTTAATAAACTGAATGTAAAAACGTCCTGTTAGCAAATAATGCCTTCCTGAATGTATCACTTTGAGATTCCTGTGCAGCTTAATCTTCTGACACTGAAGCATGGTGTAAATGTATTTATATTTATTTATTTATAAAAATGTTTTACCAGGAAGTAATACATTGAGAGTTACCTCTCGTTTTCAAGTATGTCCTGGGCACAGAGTTATAAAAAATACATGGTTACATTAAAAGAACAGGGTTATACAGTGAATTCACAGACATTTCATGGACAGATAGAGTTGGAAAATTGGGTACAGGGGATAAAGGGCATGTGATAGTGAAACAGAAACAATGTTTATGTCTTCACACTTTTTCCATCATGGGGTGATCTCCAGAATCACAATAGCTTTTTGTGCACAGATGATCTCCCATCATTCTCCTGTCATTAGCTCTCTATACCCCATCCATAAAGTTTGCTTTTATATGACAAGAAAAAGAAAAAACAACTTGACATCTCTAACATTAAGCCCATGCCAACTATGTTTGCTTAAGCATTGCTGTGTGTTCTTTTTCTAGCTTTATTTTTCAAGCTTGAACTTGATTCAGTGTTAGGTAAGTCATTCTATGGTGCTCCTGCATCCACTGTGTCTCCTCTGTTTGACAGTGTGCTCGGAGTGCTGGTGAACCTCTAATTTCATGCAGTGGATGGATGAGGAGTGATAATACCAGCTGATACCCCCCACCGAGTGTCAGAGTACACAGGCATGCATGCTGCTCCCTGGTCTGGATTACTTGAAATGATAGATGCAGCCGTTTGGGAGATTAGGTTCTGCTGAAACCCTTGACCATGCCTGTAATAGTAAATATCAGCAAGGGCTCAGAAGGCTTTCAGCTGAAATAAGGAAGAATCTGGGCTGAACTAACCACTGGAAACATGTCCTGCCTCCCCGTCATGGCCGCGCCCACGCCCTAATAAAAGCTGCCTACAGATCGTGTTTTAGCACTGTGCACGCACCGCCAGGATGCCAGACGCGCGTTCAGGCGCGTGCAGCGGAACTTTAATTTAAGGCTGTAGCTAGGGAGCTCCTTCCACAATTAGAGCAAAATACTGACAAGATAAAAAAAAGTCCATAGATGAGTTGAAAAACGAAATTATAGCACACACCTCAAGGGTAAAAGAGGCAGAAGCTAGAATCAGCACTGTGGAGGATGAAATGTCTGAAACACACCAATCAGTAGAAGAACTGAGGAAAAAAACTGCATACTAGAGGAAAAAGTTCATGACCTTGAAAACAGGTCCAGACGCAATAATATCAGACTTATTGGGTGCCTGAATCAATAAAACAGAATCAACTGATAGATTTCTGTGAAAAATGGATCCCAGAGCACCTCGGATTCTCTGCAGACCATACAATAAAGATCGAATGAGTACACAGAATGGGAGCTGCAAGGCAAGACCAAGAAAGTAAACCTAGACCGATAATAGTAAATATCCTCAATTTCAATGATAAGGTAAAGATTATTAAAGCCTTCAAGGAATAGGATCAATTGACATATTATACCAAGCGAATCATGATTTTACAAGACAATGCAGTTACGGTTTCACAAAAGAGGATATAATTCAGCAGAGTCTGCACCGCCCTATTCAAGCAAAAACGGACATTTGCTCTGACTTATCCAGCAACCCTGAGAATATTCACGGATTCCGGAATAAAGAACCTTACATCCCACGACCAGGCAGAAAAGTTCATGGCAAAGATGGCATCAGTCAGGTGAGCAGAGGAGAGCCAGAATGGCGCAAATGCCGATGAACGCTGAAGGAGGTTTATGCATGTCACGCTTGTGCTTGCCACAAACTTGGACCGGAACGCGGGGCTGAGGTGGGGATGGGAATACACCGACCTTAGGCCACGATGCCGGTTCTGGATTGCGCAGTTCGTAGTCGTTCATAGCAGGGTCAGGGTTGGAGAGGCCAGGGTAATCCTTTGACACGCCAGGGTCAGGGTTGGAGACAGTAAAAACATCGATATCCAAGTAGGGGTTCGGCAACGGGAAGTCAGTGGCGCTCCGCTTCAGCATAGGAGCAGTAGCAGTGTGGTAGTGGCCTCTGCGCGAGAAGCGGGAACAGCCCATGGTACTGGCCGCAGCAAAGGGAGAAGGCAGACCGGAACAAGCAAACGTGCTGAGTGAAGGTGAAAAACGGCGCTAACTCTATTAGTGTTTCACTAAAATCTATACAGTGAGTGGTTATTGCAAATCTATTGATTTAACAGTAATAAAAACGTGCTTAAATAACGTGCAAGTGATAATTTAAAAGGTTCAAACCCCCTGCTCAAACCCAGCTGGTAGAGACTGGTTTCGCTAGTCCCGCAAATCGTCACTTTCGTTGTAATCCAGGGGGAGCATGGAGGGAAATAGAACAAAAGAACAATCTAAGTGTAGACAATTTTTGATATGTAAAATTTAAACTGAATGTCTTGTCTTGGCTCGTATGTTGTGCCTACTTACAAGATGTAAGTTGTTTTCAAGCGGTTTAGACACACAATGGTCTCTGCTAGGTTAGATGTTCTCCACTCTGTGAAGCGGTCTCCAACTGTCAGCTCAGCAGCCAAGTGTATTTGAAGAAAAAGATACCATAGTGCAGACCAATACAATGGTAAAAACTAAACTTTAAAATATAAAATGAACACTTACAATAAAAACGATTAATATGTGCATTGTTCACAATCTTATGTGATCAGGGGGAGAAGAGTTAGTTAGCTTCAGGCTCACCCGCCTCTTCCGATGGAATCCAATACGATCAGCCTCTCTCTGCGGTGCTGTGTCTCTGATGGTGGGCTGTGTGATCCAGGCTGTATCTTCCCGTGGGCTGTAGTACTCTCCTTCAGCTGCTGCACATCAGTGCTGCGCTTGGAGCTGCCCTTCGGGTGAATGATCTCGCCTCTCTCGCCGCCGGTACGTCACTTCCGCTTTGTTCCGTCACGTCACTTCCGGGCGCGGCTGGTTGGATTCTAAATGGTGATCTCGCCTCTCTCCTCTCCCCTCTCAGGACGGCTCCCACTCTACGCGTTTCGCCAGAAAAGGGTGTGTGGCTTCCTCAGGAGTGTACCGCCCCTTACGCTCGGGTATCTTTTATATCCTCCTCAATTAGTATTTGATTGTAAACACTTGTACAAATCACTTAAAACACTTGGTCTGCACTAGTTGTTATCTCAGTTTCTATACATATAGTGGAGCACTTATTTGAGAATCAAATTCTCTGACTGGGTTTACAATTTAACCTCTTCCTTACTCTATAGAGATGTGGAATATATTCAATCCTAGTAATCTTATATTGAAATTATAATTAAAGGATGATCTCTACAATCAAAAGGAGATCAAGGGGTTTAGGTTTTGTCCTTACTCTGGGACTTGTTAGGTGGAGGGAATATGTTATTCAATAGGTCAATTTTGATAGGATCTAAATTGATCCCATTTTTCTTGCAGGGAATAGATGGCAAAATTGTAAATATCAATCGGGAGTCAAGGAAAAATGGAGAAAAAAAGGGAAAAAAAGGGAAAAAAAAGGGGGGGAATAGGGGGAAAAAACCCTTATGATAGATCCTAGGGGCCTTTGAGGATTAACAATCCAACATGAACTATTTGAATTGTATAAAAATGGGAGCTCCATCATATATATGGATACCTATACTATCATACATATTCCGCCAGGGTTATCAAGAGGGGTTGATGGTATATTCAATGTACAAATTAAATATATGAGAAATACATGACCTTTTTGATATCAATTTTCACAGTACAAGTATTAAAGTCAATAAATCGTTAGGACTTATAAAGCCCTATATTCTGTAGCACTTCTTCAATATACATATATACAGAGTCTTTATACAAATGCAGAAAAAAACTTTTCATATTGTGTGTATGTCTGGGGGAGCTAGGCTAGAGTGACAACAATGACATAAACATTTGGATAACAGATGTTCATTGCGTGCTGTGGGAGATGAAAAAAAGGAAAGAGACAACAGAAGATGGAGAAAGCAAAATACCAGTTAGTAACATCCAATGGTTTTTAATCTACAAAAATGGTGCCAGCTCTATTTCCATGTTCAGGCCCCTGGGGGAGAGGGTCCGCAACCTGTGAATCCAAAAAGTTTCCCTCTTAACGAGTTCCAGATTGCGATCTCCCCCCCGCCAGTGGCCCGCAACATGTTCTATAGGCATGTATGTCAGACCTGCGGTGTCCCCCTGGTGCTTTTCCATGAAGTGTTTGGAAAGACTGTGTGTTAGAAGAGATCTTTTAATGCTGCTCAGATGTTCTATAATTCTAGTTCGTATTGGTCTCTCAGTCTTCCCCACATACTGCAGTTTGCATGGGCACTCCAGGAGGTACACCACATGGTCTGACCTACAGGTCAAACTGGATTGTATAGTGAATCTCTCTCCTGTAGTGTTTGATGTGAATTCCAGTTTGTCATTGGATTTAAATTGACACGCTCTACATGTCTTACATGCATAAAAGCCTTTGCTAGATTGTAACCAGTTTTGAGGTTTAGTTTTTTGTTTAAGGACACTCGGGGCAAGTGTATTTTTTAGGTTTCGCGCCTTCCTGAAAACGATATTGGGGTGCTCTGGTAGTTCTTTTCCCAAAACTGGGTCATTCTTTAATATGGCCCAGTGTTTGTGTATGATTTTCCTAATTTCCTTAGCTTCCCCATTATATGTTGTAAGAAAAGCAAAATCCAGCTTATTGGTTGTTTTTTTGTCTTTCCCCTTTGATTTCAGAAGATCTTCCCTCTCCAATTGGTCTATTTTTAGTAAGGCCTCATCTAGCTTCTCCTCATTATATTTCTTTTCTATAAATCTTTCCTTTAGTTTTGTTGATTGTTGTAGAAATGTTTCTCTCTCACTGCAGTTCCTTTTAATTCTAGTGAACTGACTGGATGGAACCCCGTCCATCCACCTGGGAAGATGACAGCTAGTCCGCAAGATGTAGTTGTTTTTATCTGTTTCCTTAAAGAATGTTTTTGTCTTAATTAGATCATTTTCTATATAGATTTCTAGGTCTAAATAGTTAACTGTCTTGTCACTGTACTCACTCGTAAATTTGAGATTAAGCTCTTCGTTCTCCATATTTATTAGAAATTCTTTTAACTTACTTTCTCCGTTCCCCCAAATCAGATACACATCATCGATGAAACGACGCCAGAGGACCAGGCCCCCCCCAAGCTCTCCATTCGGCCAGATGTTATCTTCCTCCCAAGACGCCATGAATAGGTTGGCGTAGCTCGGGGCGAACCTGGTCCCCATCGCCGTTCCTCGTTTCTGCAGATAGTGACTGCCTTCGTACCAAAAGAAATTGTGCTGTAAAATAAACATAATTCCATCAATAATGAAATCTGCCTGTGTTTCTACAAGGTCTGTGTCTTTCATTAAAAATCTTTTTATGGCCCTGCATCCTTTGGTGTGATCAATTGATGTGTATAACGATACAACATCGCATGTAGCCATTATGAATTGTCTTTCCCATTTCACTTTACTTAGTGTGTTTAGTAAATCTGTAGTGTCTTTTAAATATGCTTTTTGTTGCGTGACATATTTCTGGAGGAATATGTCTATGTACAGTGACAAATTTGCTGTTAGTGAGTCAATCCCCGAGACTATAGGTCTGCCTGGGGGATTGACTTCACTCTTATGAATTTTTGGCAGCTGGTAAAATACCGGAACTTTTGATTTGTCACTGTACAGAAATCTATATTCCCCCTCATCAAGTACTTCAGTGTTCTTACCCCTCTCTAATAAACACTTAAGCTCTTCTGTAAATTCATTTATTGGATTCTTCTTCAATTTTATATATGTTTCCTCGTCCCCCAATTGTCTTAAAGATTCCTGGTTATACTTGTCTCTGTCCATTATGACAGTACCTCCCCCTTTGTCGGCCTGTTTTATGACCAATTCTTCATTATCTGTAATTTCTTTCAAGGCTGCTCTTTCTTGTTTGGTAAGATTTTCTTTTAGTTTTTGTTTACATTCCGCCAGGTTCTCGAAATCTGTATTTATCATCTGGAAAAAGGTTTCCAGATGATTACCCTTGGCAAATTGAGGGTAGAAGGAGGATTTAGGTTTTAGACCCGTATGTATCATGTTAGCCTCTTGTACCACTATTGGGGGGATACTAGGTCCCAATCTAGGGGCTTGGTCTTTGGCCATAAAGAATCTTTTAAGAGTAAGCTTACGAAGAAATCTATTTGCATCCATACAGAGAACACAAGAAAAAGGGAAATTAAAAAGAAGCCGACAGTCAGAGGAAAGAGGGGGGGGGGAGACAAGGAGCACGAAAGAAAGAGAAGTGCCAGATAGAGCCTAAGAGTAGTGTATTCAATTTAAGTAAAGTTATATTGACAGACACACAAAAAAGTGTAATTTCAAAGGGATTGTCATTTGCTCCAGTAAAGAGTCATAGCAGTTTTGATCTCTGTATGGATGCAAATAGATTTCTTCGTAAGCTTACTCTTAAAAGATTCTTTATGGCCAAAGACCAAGCCCCTAGATTGGGACCTAGTATCCCCCCAATAGTGGTACAAGAGGCTAACATGATACATACGGGTCTAAAACCTAAATCCTCCTTCTACCCTCAATTTGCCAAGGGTAATCATCTGGAAACCTTTTTCCAGATGATAAATACAGATTTCGAGAACCTGGCGGAATGTAAACAAAAACTAAAAGAAAATCTTACCAAACAAGAAAGAGCAGCCTTGAAAGAAATTACAGATAATGAAGAATTGGTCATAAAACAGGCCGACAAAGGGGGAGGTACTGTCATAATGGACAGAGACAAGTATAACCAGGAATCTTTAAGACTATTGGGGGACGAGGAAACATATATAAAATTGAAGAAGAATCCAATAAATGAATTTACAGAAGAGCTTAAGTGTTTATTAGAGAGGGGTAAGAACACTGAAGTACTTGATGAGGGGGAATATAGATTTCTGTACAGTGACAAATCAAAAGTTCCGGTATTTTACCAGCTGCCAAAAATTCATAAGAGTGAAGTCAATCCCCCAGGCAGACCTATAGTCTCGGGGATTGACTCACTAACAGCAAATTTGTCACTGTACATAGACATATTCCTCCAGAAATATGTCACGCAACAAAAAGCATATTTAAAAGACACTACAGATTTACTAAACACACTAAGTAAAGTGAAATGGGAAAGACAATTCATAATGGCTACATGCGATGTTGTATCGTTATACACATCAATTGATCACACCAAAGGATGCAGGGCCATAAAAAGATTTTTAATGAAAGACACAGACCTTGTAGAAACACAGGCAGATTTCATTATTGATGGAATTATGTTTATTTTACAGCACAATTTCTTTTGGTACGAAGGCAGTCACTATCTGCAGAAACGAGGAACGGCGATGGGGACCAGGTTCGCCCCGAGCTACGCCAACCTATTCATGGCGTCTTGGGAGGAAGATAACATCTGGCCGAATGGAGAGCTTGGGGAGGGCCTGGTCCTCTGGCGTCGTTTCATCGATGATGTGTATCTGATTTGGGGGAACGGAGAAAGTAAGTTAAAAGAATTTCTAATAAATATGGAGAACGAAGAGCTTAATCTCAAATTTACGAGTGAGTACAGTGACAAGACAGTTAACTATTTAGACCTAGAAATCTATATAGAAAATGATCTAATTAAGACAAAAACATTCTTTAAGGAAACAGATAAAAACAACTACATCTTGCGGACTAGCTGTCATCTTCCCAGGTGGATGGACGGGGTTCCATCCAGTCAGTTCACTAGAATTAAAAGGAACTGCAGTGAGAGAGAAACATTTCTACAACAATCAACAAAACTAAAGGAAAGATTTATAGAAAAGAAATATAATGAGGAGAAGCTAGATGAGGCCTTACTAAAAATAGACCAATTGGAGAGGGAAGATCTTCTGAAATCAAAGGGGAAAGACAAAAAAACAACCAATAAGCTGGATTTTGCTTTTCTTACAACATATAATGGGGAAGCTAAGGAAATTAGGAAAATCATACACAAACACTGGGCCATATTAAAGAATGACCCAGTTTTGGGAAAAGAACTACCAGAGCACCCCAATATCGTTTTCAGGAAGGCGCGAAACCTAAAAAATACACTTGCCCCGAGTGTCCTTAAACAAAAAACTAAACCTCAAAACTGGTTACAATCTAGCAAAGGCTTTTATGCATGTAAGACATGTAGAGCGTGTCAATTTAAATCCAATGACAAACTGGAATTCACATCAAACACTACAGGAGAGAGATTCACTATACAATCCAGTTTGACCTGTAGGTCAGACCATGTGGTGTACCTCCTGGAGTGCCCATGCAAACTGCAGTATGTGGGGAAGACTGAGAGACCAATACGAACTAGAATTATAGAACATCTGAGCAGCATTAAAAGATCTCTTCTAACACACAGTCTTTCCAAACACTTCATGGAAAAGCACCAGGGGGACACCGCAGGTCTGACGTACATGCCTATAGAACATGTTGCGGGCCACTGGCGGGGGGGAGATCGCAATCTGGAACTCGTTAAGAGGGAAACTTTTTGGATTCACAGGTTGCGGACCCTCTCCCCCAGGGGCCTGAACATGGAAATAGAGCTGGCACCATTTTTGTAGATTAAAAACCATTGGATGTTACTAACTGGTATTTTGCTTTCTCCATCTTCTGTTGTCTCTTTCCTTTTTTTCATCTCCCACAGCACGCAATGAACATCTGTTATCCAAATGTTTATGTCATTGTTGTCACTCTAGCCTAGCTCCCCCAGACATACACACAATATGAAAAGTTTTTTTCTGCATTTGTATAAAGACTCTGTATATATGTATATTGAAGAAGTGCTACAGAATATAGGGCTTTATAAGTCCTAACGATTTATTGACTTTAATACTTGTACTGTGAAAATTGATATCAAAAAGGTCATGTATTTCTCATATATTTAATTTGTACATTGAATATACCATCAACCCCTCTTGATAACCCTGGCGGAATATGTATGATAGTATAGGTATCCATATATATGATGGAGCTCCCATTTTTATACAATTCAAATAGTTCATGTTGGATTGTTAATCCTCAAAGGCCCCTAGGATCTATCATAAGGGTTTTTTCCCCCCTATTCCCCCCCTTTTTTTTCCCTTTTTTTCCCTTTTTTTCTCCATTTTTCCTTGACTCCCGATTGATATTTACAATTTTGCCATCTATTCCCTGCAAGAAAAATGGGATCAATTTAGATCTTATCAAAATTGACCTATTGAATAACATATTCCCTCCACCTAACAAGTCCCAGAGTAAGGACAAAACCTAAACCCCTTGATCTCCTTTTGATTGTAGAGATCATCCTTTAATTATAATTTCAATATAAGATTACTAGGATTGAATATATTCCACATCTCTATAGAGTAAGGAAGAGGTTAAATTGTAAACCCAGTCAGAGAATTTGATTCTCAAATAAGTTGAGCTCCACTATATGTATAGAAACTGAGATAACAACTAGTGCAGACCAAGTGTTTTAAGTGATTTGTACAAGTGTTTACAATCAAATACTAATTGAGGAGGATATAAAAGATACCCGAGCGTAAGGGGCGGTACACTCCTGAGGAAGCCACACACCCTTTTCTGGCGAAACGCGTAGAGTGGGAGCCGTCCTGAGAGGGGAGAGGAGAGAGGCGAGATCACCATTTAGAAATCCAACCAGCCGCGCCCGGAAGTGACGTGACGGAACAAAGCGGAAGTGACGTACCGGCGGCGAGAGAGGCGAGATCATTCACCCGAAGGGCAGCTCCAAGCGCAGCACTGATGTGCAGCAGCTGAAGGAGACTACTACAGCCCACGGGAAGATACAGCCTGGATCACACATCCCACCATCAGAGACACAGCACCGCAGAGAGAGGCTGATCGTATTGGATTCCATCGGAAGAGGCGGGTGAGCCTGAAGCTAACTAACTCTTCTCCCCCTGATCACATAAGATTGTGAACAATGCACATATTAATCGTTTTTATTGTAAGTGTTCATTTTATATTATAAAGTTTAGTTTTTACCATTGTATTGGTCTGCACTATGGTATCTTTTTCTTCACATACACTTGGCTGCTGAGCTGACAGTTGGAGACCGCTTCACAGAGTGGAGAACATCTAACCTAGCAGAGACCATTGTGTGTCTAAACCGCTTGAAAACAACTTACATCTTGTAAGTAGGCACAACATACGAGCCAAGACAAGACATTCAGTTTAAATTTTACATATCAAAAATTGTCTACACTTAGATTGTTCTTTTGTTCTATTTCCCTCCATGCTCCCCCTGGATTACAACGAAAGACCGGAACAAGCACACAGCAGGGTAGCACTGGTAAACCAGCGCTTTAGCACTTGAGTCCAAAACAGGCCTTTGCAAGGTGAGAGAGCAGCAGACCTTAGGACTCAGAAGGCAGACCTCTGCTAAGGGAAAGGCAGCAGGTCACAGGAACCAGGAACAGGGATCAGGAACAAGAAAACAATAACAGGACAGCCAAACAGGTCGCTTGTGGCAAACACAGTAACATCCTATGTGTAAGGAATGGGTTTCCACCAAACCCAGGAACGGATTCCTTACAATGCAGAGCCCAGATGCCCATTTTGCCCTATTATTGCAGACTTAGTACCGGTGAACCCCTATTAAAAACCCCTATTTTGCCCCATCTGGAATCTTTGCCCTATATTTTTACATGAGAGCCACTACTCAGGATCTACAGTCCCCACTGTTGAAATTTCAGCTGGGCGGGAATGCTGGTGCGAAGATGCGAAGAGAAGGAGTATATTTTGCTGTAGCAGGCCTGGGACTTAGAATACTGCAAATACAGTTTTTAAAATACAGGGGTGGCGAGGGGGGAATATGTACTCCAACTACACCACTAGAGGGAACTTAAACATTGGAAGACCATTAAGAGTCAATGGTAGGGTAATTATCAACTAGGTAAAAGGAGGGGGGACAAGAAGGCCTAGCAGATATTAGTTGTGTGTTGTTATTTTAATGTCTGATGTTAACTGATGTGTTTTTAATGTACTCTACTCTCTAGATATGTAAGAAACAGGGTATGCCGAGATCAATAAATGAGATCATACACAATCTCCTTAGTTCATGGGCTCAAATGTAATTGGACAAATTAACACAATCATAAAAAAAATGTTCTTTTTTAATACTTTGTCGAGAATCCTTTGCAGGCAATGACTGCTTGAAGTCTGGAATGCATGGACATCACCAAACGCTGGGTTTCCTCCTTTGTGATGCTTTGCGGTGGCAGGGGGAGCCGGACCGGAGGGGAATCCCCCCTCCCATCTCCTGTCACGCGGTGGCAGGGGGAGCCGGAACCGGAGGGGAATCCCCCCTCCCATCTCCTGTCACGCGGTGGCAGGGGGAAGCCGGGACCGCGGGTAAAAACACTGATGCGGCGGCCATTTTTTTTTTTAAATTAGCGCGACCCCGTTAGTAACGCGGTGGTCTCGGGGTGGACCCCGAGGACCGCGTTATAACGGGGTTTAGCTGTATATATATATATATATATATATATATAGACTGTCTTTGAGTAAGAAATGTGACAAAAACACTCCACCATACAGCTTACAAAAATGATTGAAAATGAATGATTTACACTTATGAGGACATCCACATTCTTAGACAGGTCCACAAGCCTACCTTTTCCCATCATTCAGCATGTAATGCGTCCACTGCAGCCAGGTGTTCTGGGTAATGGCATGCAAATGAGCACTAACAGTGTGTTACTTTTTTACATGAACTACATCTTGAAGCAGGGCAAATGTAATTTTTCAATCTCAATGGCTGACAATAGCAGAGTGACAAATCAGTAATAGGTAAGGAAGGAGAGACGCAGCAGTATTGTAGCTATTTTAATTAAGCTCTTTTAATTAACATGTCTTTTATACTTCTACTTGGGGTCAGTAACTACAATCTAACCCATAAGATCATAAATTACATGCTTTACCAATATTTAGCACTTTACCACTAAGTTTGACACCCTAGATTATTTATGGGCTATGTTTGACAGGCTAATTATTTCCTTTTAAACCTCTGTCTTAATTAGCTGATCATTTTTAGTTGTTTGCTGTGCTTCTAATTTCAGGGCTCCAACCTTCTGTGACATGACGTGACATACTTAAACACGTATGCATAGTCTATGCTTTCTCTAAGGTATATATTTTACTACTGCAACTCCTCAGAATTTATTAAACTTTAAATTGTCAATTTTTTCTAACCTTTTTTTTCTGAGCTTTGCAAATTACAAACAAGAGGAACATTTCATTTTGTCATCGAATTAATTAAATACATTAGCGCAAACTCTTCTAAAAGAGTATTGTAATTGATTTTAACAGGCTGTTATTTAAACAAAATAAATAATATCTAGAGTGTACAAGAAAAGTTTACTTAGGGCAGCAAATGTGTAATTTTAATCGTAGGAGTTAGTAGAATGAGTTTAAATATTTCACTACTTGTTAAATATTCTAACTGTAATGTACATGAATTTTAATAGAGTGTCTTGCTGGCACTGCCCAGGCTAATTTACAAGATTTACACCAATTACTAATCTCAAGAGCTAGAATACATTCACTTATGTATTTCTGGAGTGCTGGGGGAAGCTATGAAAAGATTTAGCAGCACTGTAAAATGAAGTATCTGGCACATTTAATTTTAGCTGAATGCAAAATTCAAGTGCTCTATCGACCTTGGCACTCATAAACATAAATTATTATTCTGTATTTACTCCACAGTATAATGTGTGCATGCAGAGCAGTCTTAATATTTATTGCAGTAGTTGTATATTATACTTCAGAGGAATTAACTATTTAATAGCCTAAATAAAAAGAAATAAATAACCAGTAGACTGTAATCACCATTTTGTAGGTTTCAATTTTCTGTTGTACACTTGGATGTATGCATGTTTTGGACATGCTTCCCTGATTATATAACCTTAAGAAAGTTTTGTCATAAAGATACTGTACCAAGCAGTAATGGATTGAGATAATTGTGACTGGTTATTTTTTTTTTGTGTTATAACGATAAACACTGCATTTCAATTCATTTTCTAGTGATTTTTATATATATATATATATATATATATATATATATATATATATATATTTATATATATATATACATATATATATATATATATATATATATATATATATATATATATATATATATATATATATATAAAGCAGAAAATAGCCGTGTTAGTTCAGTTGCGATAGTGCAGAATAAATGAGTTCTTCAGTATTAGGTGATACCTTTTTTATTGGACTAACAATTTATGTCATAGGACAAGCTTTCGAGAGTTCTCCTCTCTTCCTCAGGTCAAGCAATACTGATATACAAAGGATTCAATGGCTAAAGCAGTGTAGAGAGAGGGGAAAAAAAAAAAACAACAGATATTTACTGTAGATAAGGTAGGGTGTTAAGTGTTTGAAGCCAGGGGACAGTGTCAAAGAAAGGTAGGGAGGGAAAGGGATGCTGGGGGGGGAGAGAAAGTGTGGATAAGTATTGAGGCAAGCAGGATAATTACAAACAATTTTGATAGGGTGTGAGAAAACCCATGTCCGCATTAAGTCCTTTGGTTTTGGTGTCAAAGAGTCTTATCATTCTGAGTTCAAATGTTTTCCGTTCTTGGGTGCTTTTAAACATTCCATTGAGGATTTTGATTTTTAAATCATTTATGGAATGATCTGGTTGTGTGAAGTGATGTCCCACAGGTGAGCAGTATCTTCCTTCTTCGTGATGGAGTATAGAGTGTCTGTGCATATTCATTCTTCCTTGTAGTTTTTGGCTGGTTTCCCTAATGTAGCAACCTTGGTCACATTTGTTGCACTGAATCATATACACTATATTTCTGGATGTGCAGCTGTATGATCCTTTAACATTGAATGTTCTATGGTTGTGACTGGCTGTGGGATCTTGGCAAATGTGTTTGCAGAGTTTGCAGCGTTTGTTGCTGCACGGGTTTGTGCCATTATCCATGTCTTTAAAATCGTTGTGAAGTTTTCTGCTGACTAATTTCTGTTTGAGGTTTGGTGGTTGCCCAGGTGTAGGCCCAGCCAGTCTTGCTGCTGCTGGCCTTTGAATTAGAGCAGTGTCACTAGTTACTTCACTAGTACACTCTGGCCTTCTGCTCTGCTCAACCTTGTAGAACCTAACTTTGGACAGTGCTGTGCTTTATATACATCAGGAACCTGGCACATCTCTGATGTCACTAATGGTGGACTCAGAGCATGTTACCACTCCCCTTGAATATATATGACACCTCACCAGGGTGTGAGGGCAAACCTCCATGATTGATGCTGGCAACCCTGTAACTACCAGGCTTACTGCCAGCATGAGAGAAAACTGTAGGCCATTTTACAGCATGGCTACATACATATCCACATATCCTAGCCTCATAGGCTTATCACATCTTTCTCCTTCTATTGGAGACCACAGCCTACTGGTGTCTCACATTCACCTCTGTTACTATTTATTATTAAATGCAGTATATTATGCTTTTTATCCATTAGTGGACAATGGTTTTCAAATTTTTTATAAATTAACATAATTTTTATATGCGCTAGGAGTGTGCACTCTTTTTTTTGTTTTTATATATATATACAGTACTGTATATAAACAAAAATACGGAAATATACAGTATATAATCAAATGGTATATTAAAACAACAAGTGTTTTATTGAAATTGACAACATCCGTAGTGCTCTATAGTCCAGTCTGCATGGGTCCATAGGTGGAATCACACCAAGGACCTGGTACACCGGGTCTCTGGAAAGAAAACTGGGAGAGGCAGGAGGTTGTGCGCGTCAAAGCGTGTTTATTTATTTATTTATTTATTTATAAAATATTTTACCAGGAAGTAATACATTGAGAGTTACCTCTCGTTTTCAAGTATGTCCTGGGCACAGAGTAAAACAAATAATACATGGTTACAAGTACAGTTACATAAATGAACAAGGTACTGTATACATTATATACAAGACATTGCGTGCACAGTTAAAGATTATATATATTATGAGCGTATGAAACAGTTACAGACCAGATTAAAGTGTGAGACAGCCTTAGATTTGTAAGAACTTAAGCTGGTGGTGGATATGAGAGTCTCTGGTAGGTTGTTCCAGTTTTGGGGTGCATGGAAGGAGAAGGAGGAACGTCCGGATACTTTGTTGAGCCTTGGGACCATGAATAGTCTTTTGGAGTCTGATCTCAGGTGATAGGTGCTGCATGTGGTAGGGGTGAGGAGCTTGTTCAGGTAGCTGGGTAGCTTGCCCAGAAAGTATTTGAGGGTGAGACAGGAAAGGTGAACTTTGCGCCTAGACTCTAGTGTTGACCAATCTAGTTCTTTGAGCATTTCGCAGTGATGTGTGTTGTAGTTGCATTGGAGAACAAAACGACAAATTGAATTGTAGAGGGTGTCAAGTTTGCTAAGGTGGGTTTGAGGAGCCGAGCCATATACTATGTCTCCATAGTCAATAATTGGCATTAGCATCTGCTGTGCAATACGCTTTCTGACCAGGAGACTTAGGGAGGATTTGTTCCTGTAAAGTACCCCTAGTTTGGCATAGGTCTTGGTTGTCAGGGTATCAATGTGCATCCCGAATGTTAAGTGGGAGTCAAACCATAAGCGCAGGTATTTAAAACTAGTGACAGGTGTTAGGGTGTTGTTAGCGTTGGTTCTAATCAGGAGCTCAGTCACTGGAAGCTTTACAAATTTAGTCTTGGTCCCAAATACCATTGTTACAGTCTTGTCAGTGTTTAAAAACAGTTTGTTTTGGGAAATCCAGTTTTCGAGTCTCAAAAAGTCAGACTGAAGTATGTGTTGAAGGTCAGAGAGGCTATGGCTGTGTGCATATAGGATTGTGTCATGGGATTACGCTTTTTGCGGATTGGCTTGATGCCACTGGCATAGAGGAAAAAATACAAGACACCTGGACGTGGTGCTGCATCTTTAATACCAGTGGTTTGGGTATTGTATGAGTCTTTATTGACTTATGATACAGTATGTGCACGTGCCAGTTATTTGCTAGCTTTTTGTGAAGGTGTGCCTATTTATATAATTATAAGTCAGTATATATTGCAACCAAGAAACTAGCAGCAAACTGGTAGCTAAAGGAAGCAAACGGCTAACACCCTTTTCTTCCGCCCTTAGGCCATCCTAAAAGACTTAAATAATCTTGTTGTGTTACTAATTGAGAGTACTGTACTGTAGGTGTAAATTCCAGGTGGAAAGAGGCAAAAGCAGAGTGCACAGTTCTGCTTTCTTTTAGAGCAGTTAGCCCATGCCATGTTTTAATATTGCAATGAAGGGTGCAAATCCTGGTTAGAGGGTCATTCTAAGCAAGTCACTTTTAGGACAGTCTAGGACATTTGACCGTGACCATATCGCCACTGGTGCTCTGTCACAAGGATGACTCACCACAGGTCATCTTGCCGCCTGTCACCTCACAGCCATCTTTCAATATCCTCCTGACCGCCATTTAAATGTCCTCCCGGTCAGCCTCAGGGCACCTCATAAGGCCACCATCTTTAAATGTCCTCCTGGCCAGTCGCAGGGCACATCGCGTGGCTGCCATCTGTTAATGTCCTCTCCAGCCACAGAGCACCTCACGCGGCCGCCACTGCGATGGCGTTTGTGAGCGCAGCTCTACTGGTGCCCAGCAGGACACACAGGGCAGCTGACAGCAGTCAGGACACATTTTTACCCACAGGCCAAAGAATTTAACTAAATGACCCTCACTTATGAAAAGAAAAACAGATAAGTATCTAACTATATAATTTGTCATTTTGGATGTAGAACTGGGGCTTTTTGTCATTTGGTTTCTTGTCTTTTGCTGTATATAAGTAATAAGGTAGAAGAAGCTATAATGGAGATAGTTTTCAATATCATCAATGACGATATTCAGTGCTAAGACTCTGCTCATAGTTTCAATAAAGACTAAATGCAGTCAAGTAACAGAGGCAGAAAATAGGCTGAATGGTAATGACATCTCCATCTCTCCCAATAAGAGAGCATACTATAAATATATTTTATTGTTAAAACTGCTTAAAAAAGAATCAATGTAATTGGCTTCCATAGAAAATTGTTAGCATCCTTAAAGTAAAAGATTTTGTCTTGTAACAATGAACACTTTTTTTTACTGACTCATTATTTCTACTTTTATCCTCTAAACATGATATCGTAAATACTTAATAAACAAAGGAAAAAAAGAAAAGAACAGCAATTTTTTTTAAAGATTTTTACAAACTGTCCTATTCCAAACAATATTCAGTAAAGATTGAAAAACTCTTTGAAAGTTTGTGATATAGCTTTCTTTGAAAATTTGTCATATAACTAAAAGTTTGCAACATTATTTAAAATATTTATACGTCTGATTATTCTTTTTTAAAAGGTGTCAATCGCTAACCCTAACCTATTAAAAATGCTACAGGCATTAGTTTTACATTGGTAATCAGATAGATTGTGTAAGGAATCCGTTCCTGGTTTTGGCTAGAGCTCACTCTTGCAGAGTTGGTGAGCTCTCAGACAGACCTTCCCTTGGATTTGCAAGCACTATCACCTGTGCTTGCAATCACTGTATCTCTGTCCCTCTGCTCTGGCATTGGAGGAATTCCCCCACACCCCTGTCTTGGGATTGGCTATCTGCCCTTCTTATACTGGGCTTTCCGTCTCCCTCCTTGCTGAGCATAAACCAAGATTCACTTGGATGTAACTGTTTGCCACAAACACTCCTGCCTTAGCCTTGCCTTGTTCCTGACACCTGCTGCATTCCCTCCTGGCAGAGGTCTGCTTCCTGGTTCCTGTGCTGAAGCACTGGTCTCCCAGTGTTACTCTGCGGTGTTCCTAGGCCAGCTTGCATTCTCCCCTTGCAGAGACGTTAGTCAGGGGCCGCTCCCGCTCCTCGCACAGAGGCCATTTCCACGCTTCAGCTGCTATGCTGAAGCGCTTCACACCAGCCTACCAGTTGCTGAACCCCAGCCTGGATATCGACTACTCTGATGCCTCCAACTCTGACCCCGGCTTGTCCATGGATTAAACCTGTCTTCTCTAACCCTAAACCGGCTACGATTGACTACGAACTGTGCAATCCAGAACCGGCTTCGTGGTTTAAGGTCGGTGTTTTCACATCCCCAACTCAGCCCGCGGTCCGGTCCCGGTTTGTGGTGAGCATGTCCATTACAGATTGCCCCTTTTAAGTGCCCAAAGATCTACCCTAAACGTCATGAGGGCCTGCACTCTGACATTGTAGGAATAAGTGTGTTCTAGGGCAGCGGTGTGCAAACTCCCTGCGCCTGCACCCCCCTTACCTGCTGCCTCCTCAGTTGTGCTCCCCCTCGCCTCTAATGATGCGTCAAATGATGCTGCGGGGTCATGTCATGTCACGTAGAGAAAAAGTAGAAGCAGCAGCGCACTGCCAAGGGAGTCAGGTGGTTAAAAAAATATAAATGTATTTATTGTTCAAAGTAACATCACCCACAGGGGTAGGGTCGCCCGCCTACGCGTTACGGACCAGCGGTCCATTAACAAGCAGTAGTGCTTTAGACCCTCCTTATAAACCCAGTATTCACCTAAACACAATAAAAAATTTGCGCCAAAACCGGCCCCTCGTATGACGTGACTACGGGCGTACCCGCGTCTGCGCGCACACCGCACTTATTAAATCATAAGGTGTACTTGGTTTTTCACACATGGCTTCTCCATTTTGGCTTTATTTTTGTTAAATAAATCATGACACAGTGTAATATGTAATGTGTTGTTGTTCATCTGAGGTTGTATTTACATAATTTTTAGACCTGCTAAGGAACAGATGATTGTTATTATGTCCTGATATGTAAAACCATAGAATTAAAAGAGGGTGTACTTTCTTTTTCACACAACTGTATACCTCCGCAGAGAGCTTGTCTCCTCTCCTAGTGTAACCAACCCACATATCTTTTGGACGGGCACCGCACAGTCTTCTGCACAAAGGGAACTCCGCTGAATAGGTTCTTTATTGGTCCAGTCGATACAGGGATTATGACGTTGAAACCACGGGAGGCCCAGGATCAATTCGATGGAAAGAGTGGGAATTACGTCCAGATGGATCTCCTCCTTATGATCCTCACCTGTCTGTAAGTGGATGAGGATTGTCTGCAAGGAAATGAAGGCTGGGTGGAATGGCCAGCCATAAATATCTTCTAATCTTACCGGGCACCTCCTGCGGACAAGCGGGATGTTGTTCCTCTCAGCAAAGCCTTGGTCGATAAAGTTGCCTACTAATCCTGAATCCACAAATGCTAAGATGGTGGTCTGGAACCCTTACCGGTAAGTGAAACTGGGATCAATTTCCTGGTTGGCAAGGTCTTCTTGGTGATAGGGGAGATGGAGTGTTCCTAATGAGACTCCCCTGGACATCACTGGGAGTTGGCTTTTCCTGACTTGTGATGGCAAAGGAGTATGTGATGCCTGGAGTTGCCACAATACAAACAGAGTCCGGCATTGCATCGGCGTTGCTTCTCGGAGGGAGACAATTTATTACCACCCAGTTGCATGGGTTCAGGAGTGTCGGAGTAAGAAGATTACAGGATACCTGGGTGAAGAGAAGACAATCTGGGAGCAAGTTGGCGATGATGGGACCGTTCGGTCCTCCTTTCTTGCAACCGTTGGTCTACACAGATGCAGAGATAAGTTCCTCAAGATTCGTTGGGCACTCTTGTGCGGCATGTTCATCTTTTAGGGAATCTGAAAGACCCTGCCAGAAAGCAGAAGACAATGCCTCGTTATTCCAACTGGTCTCCGTAGCAATGGTATGAAACTCAAGAGCGTATCTGGTGACCGGACAGTTTCCCTGGGAGATATGAAAAAGAGCGGAGGCAGCAGTTACCTTGCAACAAGGTGTGCCGAAGACTCTACGGAATTCCCTGGCGAATAGTCAGATGTCCCGAGATGTCCGATCTTTGCTCCCAGATTGGAGAAGCTCAGGCAAGGGTGTCGTCAATGAGTAGTGAAATAATATACGCCACCTTGGATATCTGGGAAGGGAAGAGCGAAGGCATGATTTCGAACTGGATGAAGCATTGGTTCAGGAAAACTCAGCATCCATGCATATCTCCAGCATAGTGGTTTGGAATCGGGGTTCAGAAGTCATAGTCACAGGCATAAGGGTAGGCATAGGTGTGGAAGGTCCCGACGGGATGGGATTAGGAAGAGAGGCTTGCGCCTGTACAGCGAGAGAGAGAAGGTCCATACGTCGGTCGTTCCGCTCTAGATATTTCTCTGTTTAAGAGAACATTTTGGCGTCCGTGCTGAAGACTTGCCCCACCTCAGCGGGGTTCATGCTTGTAGGGCTGAGCATACTGTCACGATGTGCTCACCACAAACAAGGCGTGACTGCGGGGCCATGGTGGGGAAGTATATAAACACCACCCACAGCCGGGTGGGGGTGCGTATGGAGTGTAGGTTGGTCAAAGTAGCCAAGTCAGTGTTAGAGAGGTACAGATAGTCGATATACTTGCCGAGGTCTGGGTTGGAGAGGTACGGATCGTTGCAGGTACTAAAAGCCGGGGTAAAGTTTGGAGAGGAGAGAATAGTCGTTGTACGGGTTCTGAGGTCGAGGTTGGAGAGGTGCGGATAGTCAGGGTCAGGGTCAGGAGTACAGAAGATCAGAGTCCAATACAAGCCGTGTCAATAACAGAGAGCTGCGAACAAGGAGACAAGACAAGACTGCGAAGGCTAGTAAGCAATGAACACAAGGGAACATATGATTATGCTCAGCCAAAGAGCCAATGGGGCAGCAGAGCATAAGTAGGGAAAAGCAGCCAATGAATGAAGGTGATGAGGAGCGCGTCAGCAGCGGTGGCTGCGATTGGCCATACTGACGTGAGGGGCAGTTGTGGGTAGGAGCCCCGGCACGAGTGATGATGCGGCTCTTGAGTGCGTTGATCGCACACCGTGTGCGCGCAGCATGCACTGATGGCACCACCGCACGGGCGGAGTCCGAAGGAGGACGTACTAAGGGCCGGTTGAGGTGCGCACACGCATGCCCAGTGCGGGTACCGGAACCAGGGGAACAGGTGCCACGAAGCACAAACGGGGGACAGGTCCCATCCACGGGATTAGGTATGTGGTGTAGGCGCCGAGGATGACGTGACCCAAGAATCCTCACAGGTAGCAGGTGTATTATGGCTTAATCCCGGACTCTCAACATCGGTAGCGAAAGACATACAAGGTGAATCTTCAAGTCCTGAGATGTTTCCAGTAGATTGAATATCTGTTTGTAAAATATGATGAGAACATTAATTGATTGTCACATCTAAAATATCGTTAAAATCATTTTATGTAACAATGTGTGCTGATTACATTGTCAGTAACACATTCAATTATGACATCACACTCATAATGAATGTAATGTCTGATTTAAAATTGACCAAAAATTGTTATGCCATTGAAACGGTAATTATGCCATTGAAACGGTAATTGAAACGGTAACAAGTGACTCGGCCATGCATCAGAACATGGAATATTTGTGTAATCTCATAAGTAATGCTGTTAATTTGACAACTCAATAACTACATTTTTATGTGACTGCAACATCAGATATCCAAATTTTTATTAACTAACTTTGCCGATGTCAGTCACATCTGCAACTGTCCCATGATCATATCAGTGTGTAGTTGTGGCATATAAATTGACACACAATAATGTTTAAAATTGATGGCCTCTCCTTACATTAATGTGATGACACCTTGGATGCAGGTGCTGGCACCTGTGTTCCAACAGGGGCCACTTGGGCCACTATGTAAAGTTCAGAAAAGACAGTTGTTAATAATGTCAAGTATGTTAACATAACATTATCTGTAGTCTGCATACATAAGAATATATCATTCATTATAATCTTGTTTTATATGTGAGTGTTTAACTTTGATCAGCAGCAGCTGTTACTGTACATATCAATAATGTTTTACATTTTTATAGGTCCGAAATTTGCATCTGTCCATCTGTTGGACTTGTGAGATGGTCTGATCAAAATGTTCTCCTGAAAAATTCCTATCTTTGAATTTAGATTTAAATTCTAGTGCTTGAGTGATAAATGTATCGTTCGTAGTACTTTTGCGTTTGAGTTGGATGAATTGACCTTTGGGGATATTCTTAATCCATGCCGGATTATGGTGGCTATTGGCTAATACATATAGTTATTGGCCTGTACCTCTTTATAATAAGTCTTTGTATGAATCTTATTATTGACTGTATATAATTCCCTTTTCTGTCTTCTTATTTTGCATGTGAATTTTAAATTGCAATTGTTCCGATTCAAATATAAAAAAAACAAATCCAGTTCTGACCAGGAGACTTAGGGAGGATTTGTTCCTGTAAAGTACCCCTAGTTTGGCATAAGTCTTGGTTGTCAGGGTATCAATGTGCATCCCGAATGTTAAGTGGGAGTCAAACCATAAGCCCAGGTATTTAAAACTAGTGACAGGTGTTAGGGTGGTGTTAGCGTTGGTTCTAATCAGTAGCTCAGTCACTGGAAGCTTTACAAATTTAGTCTTGGTCCCAAATACCATTGTTACAGTCTTGTCAGTGTTTAAAAACAGTTTGTTTTGGGAAATCCAGTTTTCGAGTCTCAAAAAGTCAGACTGAAGTATGTGTTGAAGGTCAGAGAGGCCATGGCTGTGTGCGTATAGGATTGTGTCATCTGCGTACATGTGTATTGAGGCTTCCTTACAAGCTGTGGGAAGATCATTAATGAACACTGAGAAGAGTAGGGACCCCAGAACAGAGCCTTGCGGGACACCACAGGTGATATCCAGGGGGTTGGAGTTAGAGCCTGAGATGGACACATGTTGGGATCTTCCTGATAGGTAGGACTGAAACCAGTTTAAAGCATGTTTCCCTATTCCAGAGCTCTGGAGTTTGTTAAGCATGCCCAGTGCGGGTACCGGAACCAAGGGAGCAGGTGCCACGAAGCACAAACGGGGGACAGGTCCCATCCACGGGATTAGGTATGTGGTGTAGGCGCCGAGGATGACGTGACCCAAGAATCCTCACAGGTAGCAGGTGTATTATGGCTTAATCCCGGACTCTCAACATCGGTAGCGAAAGACATACAAGGTGAATCTTCAAGTCCTGAGATGTTTCCAGTAGATTGAATATCTGTTTGTAAAATATGATGAGAACATTAATTGATTGTCACATCTAAAATATCGTTAAAATCATTTTATGTAACAATGTGTGCTGATTACATTGTCAGTAACGCATTCAATTATGACATCACACTCATAATGAATGTAATGTCTGATTTAAAATTGACCAAAAATTGTTATGCCATTGAAACGGTAATTATGCCATTGAAACGGTAATTGAAACGGTAACAAGTGACTCGGCCATGCATCAGAACATGGAATATTTGTGTAATCTCATAAGTAATGCTGTTAATTTGACAACTCAATAACTACATTTTTATGTGACTGCAACATCAGATATCCAAATTTTTATTAACTAACTTTGCCGATGTCAGTCACATCTGCAACTGTCCCATGATCATATCAGTGTGTAGTTGTGGCATATAAATTGACACACAATAATGTTTAAAATTGATGGCCTCACCTTACATTAATGTGATGACACCTTGGATGCAGGTGCTGGCACCTGTGTTCCAACAGGGGCCACTTGGGCCACTATGTAAAGTTCAGAAAAGACAGTTGTTAATAATGTCAAGTATGTTAACATAACATTATCTGTAGTTTGCATACATAAGAATATATCATTCATTATAATCTTGTTTTATATGTGAGTGTTTAACTTTGATCAGCAGCAGCTGTTACTGTACATATCAATAATGTTTTACATTTTTATAGGTCCGAAATTTGCATCTGTCCATCTGTTGGACTTGTGAGATGGTCTGATCAAAATGTTCTCCTGAAAAATTCCTATCTTTGAATTTAGATTTAAATTCTAGTGCTTGAGTGATAAATGTATCGTTCGTAGTACTTTTGCGTTTGAGTTGGATGAATTGACCTTTGGGGATATTCTTAATCCATGCCGGATTATGGTGGCTATTGGCTAATACATATAGTTATTGGCCTGTACCTCTTTATAATAAGTCTTTGTATGAATCTTATTATTGACTGTATATAATTCCCTTTTCTGTCTTCTTATTTTGCATGTGAATTTTAAATTGCAATTGTTCCGATTCAAATATAAAATAAACAAATCCAGTTCCTCCATATTTCCTTTCCTAATAAACAAAACAAAAGACGCTAACAAGGTATGTGTGGGGAGGGTTGGGAGGGAGGTGTTGGTTGTCAGACGCAACAGTACTACAAATTATACATTTATCACTCAAGCACTAGAACTTAAATCTAAATTTATACAGTAGATAGGAATTATTCAGGAGAACATTTGGATCAGACCAACATTAACAATATCCTCTAAAGACAGTCTTGACCTTCAACCCAATGTATCTGGAAAACAAAATCCAGAACCAGCATGCATATTCTTGGCCAACCTTCTTTTGCTGGTGGCCGTGCTTTCCAGTGCCTCATGTTGTATTATAAAGTGACTCAAATTAGTCACCTAATGTCCTGGTATTTTAATCTAGACTTCAAAGGATGGGTGGCATTAGAATCTTTGTTGATAAGCCCCTCAAAACTAGATATGATTCTCTGTCTCCCAAACTCAGTGTGAAACTAAGTTCGGAACAAACTCCCTACAATTTCAAATGCACAACATTTTTGGAAACCAATCGTGTAAAGTACAAACATACAACCCGGACTTTAAACCTGACATTACCAACCAGGACTTCCGGATTTGGGGCAGCAGGTCTCACAAGGTTAAAATAAATTTTCTCTGAGATGAAAGTATATATATATATGTATATATATATATATATATATATATATATATATATATATATATATATATATATATATATATATACAGTATATATATATATATCTTCTATTTTGAAACCTGGGGCAAATTTATGTTTTTCACAGAAAGCAAATTGGAAGTCATCCAACTGGACTATAAAATCAATAGTTTAATGGTCTATATTTTGAAACAAGAGTAAAATTGCTCAGACTATGAATATTTGAGTATTTGTCATTTGTTACATAAAAACTGGCTGTACTTAATATAACTTGATATAACTTTGCATTGAACTGTAGGCAATAGGTGCATAAGTCAGAAGTGCTTCATTAGCAAGTACAGTATTTCAACTATGTCAGAGAACAGTGAAATGAATCAGGTTAAATCTAACAGCCCCTCCTCTCAGAAAGAGGTAGTAATTGGGTGGAATATAACAGTAGGAAACATATCCAGGGTTACATAAGATAGCTTAAATAGGAAAAAGATTGACACAGACAGAAGGTGGTGAACAGGGGAAACATCAAGGTTTAGGAGAAGCAGGAACAAAAATCTTAGGACAATGTATACAAATTATCATGGTTTGGGCAAAAAAATCCCCAAACGAATTACAATAATGGCAATTGATTACTTGGATAGTGTCTATCATAATAATAACAAGCAAAAATTAAGGTTTTAGATTTTATGAGAGATAACTTTTCAGACATGGGAAATGACAGTACTTAAGGGAAGCTTTGGAAGGCTGGTAGGCGGAATCCGAGGAGTGTATTGGCAATAATAATATAAAATGCGCAAAACGCAAATCACCCTTTTTTTTAGATTGATCCGCTTAAATCCGCGAACCAAATGAACCGGCCAATTCGCTGTCGATTTAAAACCACCCCAAAAATTTCGCCATCCCTATATGTAATTATAATAACCTATGTATGTAGGTATCATTTTCTTTTTGTATTCCAGAATGTATGATATGTAAGAAAAAAGAACCCAGTCTTCCAGCACTCAATCACAACAAATGTATAATTGTAAATTTAAAATACTTTATTAATAACCATGAATAAAAAATAGGGTGTTAAAAATAGATTAAATGGTATAATTCAACAGCACGTGACTGTATCATTGATAACCCACCTATGGCTAGGTGGGTAGATGTTGAATAATAAGATCCCTAATACATACTCGGGATCAGTCGCTATAGGTTATAGCTATCTTATTTATTATTTATTTATTTAAAAAAAATATTTTACCAGGAAGTAATACATTAAGAGTTACCTCTCGTTTTCAAGTATGTACTGGGCACAGAGTAAAACAAATAATACATGGTAACAAGTACAGTTACATAAATGAACAAGGTATACATTATATACAAAACATTGCATGCACAGTTAAAGAAAATATATATTATGAGCGTATGAAACAGTTACAGACCAGGTTAAAATGTGAGACAGCCTTAGATTTGAAAGAACTTAAACTGGTGGTGGATGTGAGGGTCTCTGGTAGGTTTTTCCAGTTTTGGGGTGCACGGAAGGAGAAGGAGGAACGTCCGGATACTTTGTTGAGCCTTGGGACCATGAATAGTCTTTTGGAGTCTGATCTTAGGTGATAGGTGCTGCATGTGGTAGGGGCGAGGAGCTTGTTCAGGTAGCTGGGTAGCTTGCCCAGAAAGTATTTGAGGGTGAGACAGGAAAGGTGAACTTTGCGCCTAGACTCTAGTGATGACCAATCTAGTTCTTTGAGCATTTCGCAGTGATGTGTGTTGTAGTTGCATTGGAGAACAAAACGACAAATTGAATTGTAGAGGGTGTCAAGTTTGCTAAGGTGGGTTTGAGGTGCCGAGCCATATACTATGTCTCCATAGTCAATAATTGGCATTAGCATCTGCTGTGCAATACGCTTTCTGACCAGGAGACTTAGGGAGGATTTGTTCCTGTAAAGTACCCCTAGTTTGGCATAAGTCTTGGTTGTCAGGGTATCAATGTGCATCCCGAATGTTAAGTGGGAGTCAAACCATAAGCCCAGGTATTTAAAACTAGTGACAGGTGTTAGGGTGGTGTTAGCGTTGGTTCTAATCAGTAGCTCAGTCACTGGAAGCTTTACAAATTTAGTCTTGGTCCCAAATACCATTGTTACAGTCTTGTCAGTGTTTAAAAACAGTTTGTTTTGGGAAATCCAGTTTTCGAGTCTCAAAAAGTCAGACTGAAGTATGTGTTGAAGGTCAGAGAGGCCATGGCTGTGTGCGTATAGGATTGTGTCATCTGCGTACATGTGTATTGAGGCTTCCTTACAAGCTGTGGGAAGATCATTAATGAACACTGAGAAGAGTAGGGACCCCAGAACAGAGCCTTGCGGGACACCACAGGTGATATTCAGGGGGTTGGAGTTAGAGCCTGATATGGACACATGTTGGGATCTTCCTGATAGGTAGGACTGAAACCAGTTTAAAGCATGTTTCCCTATTCCAGAGCTCTGGAGTTTGTTAAGCAGGATAACATGATCAACTGTGTCAAAACCCTTTGCAAAATCTAGGAATACTGCACCAGTGAGTTGTCCCCGTTCCATTCCACACTGGATTTCATTGCAAACTTTTAGCAGGGTAGTTACGGTGGAGTGTTTGGGACGAAACCCAGACTGGAATTGGCTAAGGAAATTTGTCTTGGTGTAGAAATCGCTTAATTGGGAGTGGACACATTTTTCCATAACTTTGGATAGAATTGGGAGAAGTGAGATTGGCCTGTAGTTTGAGACAGTGTTTTTGTCCCCACTTTTGAAGATTGGGACAACTCTGGCAGTTTTCCAGGTCTTAGGGATATGGCCTGCAGACAGGATAGAGTTGACTATGGACGCAATTGGTTTGGCAATGGCTGGGGAACCAAGTCGTAGGAACCTAGATTGTAGTAAGTCGGGTCCACATTGGCTGCTTAGTTTTAGTTTGAAGAGCGCTTGTGTAATCTCCTCTTCAGATACTGTGTTAAAATGAAAATTGTGCGCATTGTTGGGAGGGGTTGGGACTGTAGGGATACTCCCAGGATGAGATTCATGTTTGGGGTTTGTGCTGCGTTTCGCTAATAAGTTAGTGGCACACCCCACAAAGTAATCATTGAATGCATTTGCAATGTCAGAGGGGTTTGTCAGAGTAATATCCCCCTTAGTGATATTACTTGGTTGTTGATGGTTAGGAGGCTGGAATATACTGTTGATAACCTTCCAGAAGTTAGCTGGGTTTGATGTATTTTGGTGGAAATTGTCAGAGTAATATTGTGCTTTTGCATGCCTTGTTTGCCTTGTGCACATGTTCCGCATGCATCTGTAGTGATTGAGATCCTTGGTAGTGCCAGTTACTTTGTAGCTTTTCCACAAGGCATCCCTGAACTGGTAGAGTGCTATAAGGTCAGGTGTAACCCATGGAAGGTGGGCCCCCGTACCCTTATTTTGCGTAGTGGAGCATGGGTATCGCAGAGTTTTAAGAACTCGGATTGGAAATAGTCGAGCGCAGAATCAGGGTCGGGAATTAAATCGATTCTGTGCCATGGGCAGTTGGTAAAGTCATCCAGAAACTGTTGTGGGTTAAAGTTTTTAAATGTTCTAGTGAGGAGAACTTTAGGGCTTGATTGGGGCATTTTAATTTTCCTTACACAGTACACTATTGCATGGTCACTGAAAATGTCAGGAAGGATGCCAGAGGATTGGATTCTGCTGGGGCTTGAGGAGAGAATCCAGTCTAGCAAGGAATGGTTATGCGATTTCAGGTTTATCCGTGTGGGTTGGGAAATGAGTTGTGATAGGTTAAGTGACTTGAGTTGTATCTGGATTTTGTGGTTTTTAGGGTCAAGCCAATTGAAGTTGAAATCCCCTAGAACTAGCAGCTCACTCTTCTCATTCAGAGAGGAAATGGAGGCAAGAAATTGGGTGATATCAGTCAAGGATTGTAGAGGGGCTTTAGGGGGGCGGTAGATGCCAGCAAGCAAGATGGGCTTAGAAAAGGGGAGGCAGATTTTGCCAACTAGAGTTTCAAAAGAGGGTGGACTTGGTGGGCAATTTAACAGTGTAAATTGTAAGGTGTCTGCAATATAAAATAACACCCCTCCTCCTCTCTTTGACCTATCTCTCCTAAAAATGGAGTATCCCTGAATGGCGAAATTTGCATCAGGGGTTTTAGGGGATAGTCATGTTTCTGTAAGAACGATGGCTTTGGGTTTATGCATAAGGCACCATGCCCTTAGTTCATCCAGTTTGGGCAGCAGGCTCCGGATGTTTATATGGGCGACAGATAGCCCTTTTTGGAATTTAAAGGTAGAATTCTCAGGGGCATGGGACAGAGCTGAAATGGGAGGACCTGGGTTAGTTTCAACATCACCTGCTAGAGAGAGTAATAGTATGAGTAGAAATTTGGTTAGTTGTTTGCAAGTTGTAAATGTGTGGTGTTTGCCATTTGAGTGAGCAGTGGTTGGTGTGCTGGTTTTTAGAGTTCTCCACCAACATTCAGTAGATAGTGCAAGGCTTCTGAGTAGTCCAGGGTGTATGGTGATGTTGGGTGTGGGCCAGGATGGAGGAGTTTGTAGTGGATAGAGGGAGTAACATCTCCATGAGGCCAGGAGAGAGAAAAAAGTTAAAAGACATAGCAGGTTCATGATGCCAGAGGTAGGCAGTGCTGCAAGGAGCTGTTGTGAGCAGAGTGAGTGTGTGCAGACTAAACAGCAGGGGTGAGCCTGTACCTTGTCAAGTGTTTTGCTGCATTGCAATGCTAGGGTCAATTCAGGTTGAAGGATAGTCTCAATGTGAGTGTATCAGGGCGTATAATACGCACTAAATTGATACACTAAGGGTATATACATAAGCACACTGTGGCATAATGTGCGATAGGTAAGACCTGTGAGGTATCTGCCCCTGATTGAAGTTGCACTGGTGGCTACATAAACTCACCAGCGCTGTCAAGGCCAGGTCTATAGTGGAGACCTGTATAGCCCACACTACTAGAGATAAGTGCAGACTAGTAGGCAGATACTAAGGTAAGATAAAGGGTTGTTGGCATAACTGAGACATAGGACAGAATCACCAAAACACCTGTACTGCAAACGATGTTTAATGTGGAAACACCTTATAACAGTGTTAATACAGAAGTGTTCTAGAAGTGGTGAATACCAACTTAGGCACACCCTTGCTTCTGTCAGTAATGGTATCAGTGGTATCTGTCAATCAAATGCTGCCGGTGCATTATACTCTGAAACCAACGGGAAAACGCTGTGTTATGAGCCAAATGCAAACACCCTGCACACATAGGCAATTCACCCTTAGAATAACATGGTGGTATGGTGCGCAAAGAAGGGGGGTAGCATGGAAGCAACCTCCACAGTGTTGGTAGTGGCACAGCTAAAGTCAGCGCTGACCAGTGAAGCTGTTATATGTAATTAACAGCTTGACTCACTGAGAAACTGCTCAGCAGGTTACAGATAAATGCACATTTAGAAATGCCAATAATCACAGCTGATACACGAGTAGGGTATACAGGAGGTCAATAATGGGGTTAGGTCAATAAAGCCCATATACACCCCACCCCCCCTCAATATAGAGCTGGTATATATCGATTACCAAATAGAATGGAGCCGGTCTAACTGCTAATCGCATAGTCCCCTATATCAGCGCCGATCCTGGTTATATCAGCGCTGATATGCTCGAGGACATGCCTGTCTTGGAAGTGAGTGACTCAGTGACCCCTCAAGGCTGGAGGATCCCGCGATAGGATAGTAAAGCGTGATCCAGAATAAACACACACAGCAAGGGAAGCTGTTAGTATAATAGCGTGGATTAATATCCATGTACTGCTACATTTGAATGAAAAAAGCTTCCCGCGTGTGCAGGAGGTGAGTGGCTGACGTGCGCGTTTCACGTGTAAAACGCTTCTTCAGGGCACGTAGGGGGAGGTCCCTGCGTGTGGAGGTAGGTTTCTATAGTCAACGTGAAAGTTTCTGTATTCACACTTAACCCCTTCGTTACTGGTGCAAGACGGATAAAGTATCCCACTGCTAAGAGTGCACTGTATGTGGTCTGCAACTTGTAACAGCTTAGTTGCCAGATTCAATATGCCCATAAACTGTTGCTAAAGTGTAAGACTCGTTGCAAAACTATCATGGGCTGAATAACTGTGGCTACAGTAATGTTTGTCTATGTGATGCATTGCTGTTTAATTGCTCACATTAGCTGGGGGTTTAGTGTAGTAGAATTTAATATTCATTGTAAGTAGTGATGGTTAGTCACTGTTAGTAATGGAGGTATATCTATGATTATAGACCATACCTATTGCAGATACACTGTATTCCATCAATTATGAATAATAAATAAATGAATGAAATGCACACTTTGTCCTTGTATCATTTTTGCTAGTAGTTAATTTTTAATGATTTTTGATTTTATGATTTTATGAATGTAGGTTGTTGAAGGCTGCTATGTAACTATCTATATACTGCAAATAGTACAGAAGCGAATACATGGGAGTAAACCCATGAATATAGATCTTAGTGGGCAGGGGGTTCTGATCATTTCTAGTTCAAGAGTTATAGGGTTTATATAAAGGGGCTGAAGACAAAGCCCTCATTAAGTCCAGATGGGCTCAATGTTCCCAGTGTATAAATCCACCTTGATTCGATCTTTAGTAGTTCATTGTCCCAGTCCCCACGTCTGATTCCTGGAGAGAATTGATCTATCCCCATAAAGGTGATGGCTTTTAGGTCTCCCGGTTGACACTTATTTACATGATTAGCCACTGGGGTATCCAATTTCTTCCGGATATATCCTACATGTTCCAGAATCCGTATTTTTAGTGGACGGCGGGTTTTGCCCACGTACTTTTTTCCACATTTACATGTTCCCATATAAATTACTCCTGGTGTATTGCAATTTATGAATTTGCGTATATTGAAGTGTTTCTTGTTGTCATGGTTACTGAATGTTTTAGAAACTGTCATGTACTGGCAAGCCTTACATCTTTGACAATGAAAGTTGCCATTTACACGAGGTGGTAACCAGGTGGCCCCTGGTATTGCCACATTGTGGTGGCTGTGGACCAGATGATCTCTAAGGTTCTTGGCCCGTCTGCTGACCATTGCTGGATAGGATAGTATGGAGTCGCACAGATCTTCGTCTGCCCTGAGTATGTGCCAGTGTTTCAGTAAGATTTCCCTAGCCACCCTCCATTGTTTGTTGAAGGTGCCTATGAATCTTACTGTTCTTTGTTCTGGCTGCTTTCTTTTGTCCATAACCAGTTCTGATCTTGTCTTGTGCTTTGCCCATTTGTATGCCCCTTTCATAGTATTTTGACTGTATCCCCTTGCAGTGAACCTGTCCTTCATGTCCCTTGCTTTTTCTTCAAAGTCTTCATCCTTGCTGCAATTTCTTCTTAGGCGAAGAAATTGCCCCACCGGTATTCCCTTGATAAGTGATTTGGGGTGATGACTACTGGCTAGGAGTATGCTGTTTGTGGCTGTCTTTTTGCGATACTGCTGCGGCACAGTTTATTCGAGCATTTGCCCGTTCTGTGCCGCAGCAGTAGCCTGGCGCGCGCCCGAGTGTGACGGGCGCGCGCCGAAGCAGCGGAAGAGCGCCCTCCGATCGGGGCGCTCTCCCTACCGCTGCCGGGTCCGCCGGGTCCCCCGGAACCCCCTGCCGCTGTCCCGCGATCGCGGGACACCAGGGCTCCCTCGGGGAGCCCCTGGACACGCGTGCAGGGGGCGCACGCTCCCGATGACGCGTGACCGCGCGTCTATGATGCGCGGCACGCCGAGGGGCGGCCACTAGCAAGCCGGGAGATTTCCCGGCTTGCGGTACCGACCACACTTCAATAAAGTGTGTCGGTAGTGTATATTGTCGTTTCAAGATTGCCATTGTCATCCTTTGTAATCAGTAGATCAAGGAAGCAGATTTGTTTGGGGCTATGTTCAAGTGTATTCCAGAATGCCAAGAAGTTTTTATTGAAGAAATAAATTTCAGAATGGGAGAGAACTTGAGATATTAGGCATACAGAATTTTATTTTAGGTACAATAGGAAAAAATACTGAAACACATCAGTGGGTATTGAGTGTCATAGACCAGAGAGAGTGGCTTTGCTATTTGTCCCCCAAAGGCTAGGTAAGGAACTTTTGGACCCTGGTAATGATAATATAAACATAAAATCAACAAGAATTTTGAGTACGAGTCTAATTGTTTTATATTGTGGCGCTTGATGTGGGAGCAAGAGGCGGTATTTTGGCGACATTTACACTATGTAACTTATGGAAATATAGGATTTAACATTTAAGAACAATGTTAAAAGCAAAGAAGAGTAGCACTCCATAGGATTGTAGACATGGGGCCTGGGAATTATTAACCAATGTTTCGGTCCGACACAATGGATCTTTCTCAAGGTGAACAAACAATTAATCTACCACACAACATAAATCCATTTTAGTACCATCCCCAAATATTATATTAAAATGTTCAATACACATGACATACTTTTAGTTATCATAATCAGCAAAAATAATAAAGTAAATAGAAATTCACTCAAAATATACCTTTCGATTGACAGTGGGAAAAGAGGATAATGTGTTCCACTACAGGAATTATAAGAACATCTAGAATCAAAGCAATTGATTAAAACCGAAAACAGGGGAGTATAATTTTGTACTCCACAATGACTTATGTACTGAAAAGAACAAGATTATTATTCAATTGTAAAAAACACAACAGATTTCAAAGGCAATAGACACAAACTTCTAAAAAAAAAAAACGCATATGATCAATCTCTGCCGTTAAGAAAATATGATTTTTGGTGCACACAGCTGACATTTGGCCATGAACAGTTTTTTTTCACTCACAACAATGCCATTGACTCAATGTGGGAGTACGGTATAATTTTTTGATCACTGTATTTTACACATACATACAGCATACGTAGTAAAGCATACATGCAAACTTTAATGTGCAGATTGTCACTGCTTTATAAAAAGGAATAATACATTTCAGAGAATCTGTGTAGCAACCAAAAAGGTTAATTTAGAAAAAGAATAACCTAAACACAAATAGCAGTTAGAATTACATGTTGGTCTTTTTGTCATTGCCCAAGGTGTTTTCAAACTGTGACTGATGACAGATGATTAGTCACAGTTCAGAAAAATCTATAACAGAGTAATTGTGTTTTTAGAAGATTGGATGAGAGCGCAATTTACTTCTTTCCTTTGTAACATGGGATATTGCTTATAATTACACTGCCCATGGGGCTGTATAAAAAGAGCAGCTTAAGTATTTATTTTTCTTTTTTTGAATGGCCATCATAAAATAATCATATATTCATGAATGAGGATACAAGATAGCAAGGTCTGATCTCATTTTAATGCACTTCCTTTTCAAGTGTTTCATATCTATTATGGCATTTTCAAGTAAGTTTTTTTTCTGTTGTCTTCATTTCTTGATGCACGTCAAGCACGTACGTAAAGCAGTGTTCTCTTTAATATTAGAAAACATGGCAGTAATACTGTGAGGATTCGTGTTTCCAACATGGATGCCTCCTGACCTCACTGCCTGTACCGATGGCTGCCTATTCAGAAAGTCAGCCTCACCTTGAAAGGGTACTTGATTGCACCTGATCGAACTCTTTAAAAGATCTTAAATCCTGCTCAGTACTTTGTACCCTGGCTCCTGCTTCCATTCCTGTCGGCAGTTCTGCCTGTGTTTGATCCCTGCCTGCCTTTGGACTACTCTACCTCTCTCCTGCCCAGACCTGGAAGCATGACCTCAGTTACTGTACTGTACCTCTCTCCTGCCCTGACCCCGGAACCGGGCCCCACTATTTGTACTTGTTTAGGATCCAGATCCCAGGTACGGGTCAGTCTATACTTTCAACCTCTGCCTAGCAGATCTGTCTCCTGGACATTAACTAGCAATGTATGCACATGTAACACATTTGACAGGCCACACAAGGGATCCCCGCAGAGGACATCTGCTTGCTGGAGAGGCAACAGGAACGGTGGAGTGATCACCGAATCCTGCCAGTTGTTCCGCAATATTGTCCTCTCACCCTCCTTCCTGTACCAACTACCAACATGGCAGAACCCATGCAATTGGGGGGGGGGGGTGGCTCTTGGGGAAAGGTGAGGTACCTCCGACCTACTTCCAAGCTTTACTGTGGTATTAAGGGACATATAGCTCGATCCTCATTCGATAGCTCAATTCGATAGCTCGAAGTCATTGGGAAATGCCAATGCCTAGATAAAGTTGGAGGAACTTCTCTGGACACATCTAAATTCCTGCAATCTGATATTACCCATCCGCCTCTCCTGGCAGGGGTGCACCATGTCAACACTGGCTTTTGTGGACTCGAAGGCCACAGGCTCGTTCATGGATCAGGCCTGTGCTGTTCAAGCTGGCATTCCACTTGATAAGAAGTTTTTGAATCTGTCCATCATGACCCTGGATGGTAAGCCACTGTGCACATTATCTTTCAGGAGACCTGTCCACTCTCAGCTACCGTTTGGGTGCTTCTCCATGAGTCTCTATAGCTGGATGTTATTCAGTCCCCAGTCATTGATATTATCCTGGGCAGGAGTGCAAACAGGTTGGGGAGTACAGTCGTTGCGTTATGACATAACAATGTTACATGGCAATGCAGTGCCATGGCAATGCACCGTCGTGATGCAGCGATGTCACGCTGTCATGGCAAAGCGTCACCATATGACATTGTGTCACCATGATGACGCAGCAATGCAGAAAGAGGTGGACTGATCTCATACAGAGGACCCCCTCTCTCCCAAGGCAATCAGTTCCTTTACTGTGAGGAAGAGTGTGGGGCATCTGTAAGCACGATAGCAAATCTTGGGGGATGTACCCTTACACCTCCCACCCCCAGTTGTGCTACTGATCCTGGTACTCCCATGGCTGCAGGATCACAACCCAAAGATCGACTGTGTATTGGGGTCAAGTAATGGCATGTGACCCATCCTAAGGATCTGGTCACTCTGCTCTCATTGGGGAATTGTCGTTGCTCTGAACCAGGGGCATTATCGAGTCTTCCTTCTGCCTACCTGCCTGTTCAGGACATTTTCAGTAAAAGGCAGGTGGAGGAGCTACCCACTAATCGTACTTTTGACTGTCTGATCGATCTACTTCCAGGGATGGTTCATCCTTGCAGGCCGACTTACCCAGAGACTGTAACCAGGAAGGCTAATATTGAAGAAAATCTGGCTTGCAGATTTATCTGAAAATCCAGCTCTCCAGGGGGGGCGGGTTTTTCATCATCCAGAAAAAAGATGGCTCCTTAAGACCATGTATAGGGGTCTCAACAACATTACAATAAATAATTGGTACCCACTCCTTCATATTCCTAAATTCCACAATCACCTTCTTCTCCAAACTTGACCTAAGAGGAGCCTATAATCAGGTTCGGATCAGGCAAGGGGATGATTGGAAGACTGCTTTCAATAACAGAGATTGTCACTATGAGTATCGTGCCATGCCATTTGGGCTATGTAATGCCCCTGCAGTTTCCATTTTTTTGTCAATAAGGTCTTTAGAGACATTCAGGGTTCCTATATCCATGTCTGTCTCGATGATATCCTTATTTTTTCAAAGACATTGGCCCAACATCTATAGCAGGTGGAGGTGGTGCATCAACGCCTCTGTGAGAATCAACTTTATCCTAAACATGAAAAATGCTAATTTGAGGAATCAAGTCTCGCTTGATACATCATATCTGCTCAGGGATTATAAATGGATATAGCCAAGGTCTCTGCCTTCCAGGATTGTCCACTGCCCAAGGAATTTAAGACCATTAAAACATTCCTTTTGTTCACAAACTATTATCGACATTTTATCCGGGACTTCTTGGAAATAGTCACACCTATAATGGCCATGACTAGAAATGCAGAGCATCTGCCTTGGTCTCTGGAGGCACAAGCTACCTTTCTCGAAATTATAAAGACTCTTCTCCATGACTCTGATTTGTGTTCACCCTAACCTTCTCAGTCCATTCATCCTTGAATGCTTCTGATATTGTTGCAGATGCGGGACTGTCGCAAAGAAGATATTTACAGTCGTCTCTGCATCCCTGTTTTTTTTTTCCAAGAAGTTCTCTGCAGCTGAGCGCAATGTGGGAAATCGTGAGCTCTTGGCAGTGAAGATGGCACTGGACGAAGGGAGACAGCTCCCAGAGTTAACTTCAGTATCTTACGAGGAGGGGGGGGAGGGAGGAGGGGGTGAACACCTGCCAACCAAGGATAACTTTTTTCTTCATCCACTTTAACAGCATTCTCTCTTTTCGACCTGGATATTAGAACATTAAAGAGGATGCTCTTTCCCTCCAGTTTCTAAAGTCTTGCAGGAGACTGACAAGGGTCACATTATCCCTCTTCCAGGATTGTGGCCACAATAACTCCCACTGTCATGGACCACATTTGTAAAGCCCAGTCTGAGATACCCGCTGGCCTCTCTGTACCTCCTTGTTGGCACTTCGTCCGCTCCCCTATTTATTTATTTATAAAATATTTTACCAGGAAGTAATACATTGAGAGTTACCTCTCGTTTTCAAGTATGTCCTGGGCACAGAGTTAAGACAAATAATACATGGTTACAAATACAGTTACATAAATGAACAGGGTATACATTATATACAAGACATTGCATGCACAGTTAAAGAAAATATATATTATGGGCGAATGAACAGTTACAGACCAGATTAAAATGTGAGACAGCCTTAGATTTGAAAGAACTTAAACTGGTGGTGGATGTGAGAGTCTCTGGTAGGTTGTTCCAGTTTTGGGGTGCACGGTAAGAGAAAGAGGAACGGCCGGATACTTTGTTGAGACTTGGGACCATGAACAGTCTTTTGGAGTCTGATCTCAGATGATAAGTGCTGCATGTGGTAGGGGTGAGGAGCTTGTTCAGATAGCTGGGTAGCATGCCCATAAAGAATTTAAAGGCAAGACAGGAAAGGTGAACTTTGCACCTACATTCTAGTGATGACCAATCTAGTTCTTTGAGCATTTCGCAGTGATGTGTGTTGTAGTTGCACTGGAGAACAAAACGACAAATTGAATTGTAGAGGGTGTCAAGTTTGATAAGGTGGGTTTGAGGTGCCGTGTCATATACTATGTCTCCATAGTCAATAATTGGCATTAGCATCTGCTGTATTCATCTACAAGTTATTCAATGGGGTCATCACTCCAGATTTGTGGGTCATCCAGGTTTCAGTAAGACCACCAAGTTTCTTGAGGGGACTTTCTGTTGTATGCACATCATCAAGTGGGAAAAACGCTCACCTTAATTACAGTACAAATAAATTGTGTGAAGGTGGTGCATGTAGGAATAACATATATCAAATACTGTATGTGAAAAAGGAGGGGTCAAAAGCTGACAACTCCCCAAGTACCCTACTTACTGCACTCAGTATATATCCACCTTATTGGTGCGGTGTTAATACCCAAATACACAAATTGTAGGTGACCATATGGCATCAATCACAACTAGCAACTGCTCCCATCATTGTGGAAGGACAGATGCTACTAAAAGCCATATTTTGCTAGAAAATAATAAATCTTTATTAAATTATAATGTGGATGACGCAAGACTCACATAAAAATAAAAGGAATAAAAACTCCAATTGTGCAATAAAAGTGATGTCCTGTCAGTTGATATTATACTATTATAATTGTGTGATATAACAGCTATTATAACTACTGACAAAAGTGCTTCCCCCTCTGTGTGGTGGGTTTCTAGGTAAACGGTGTGTGTCTCCTTAATGAAGCCTATGTATGGCTAATATAACTGCCAGCCTTGCTATGCAGTAACACATATAAGGTGTATATTGTGTTCAAACACTTAGCCATTGAAGTATATTGATATAGTATGAAATGGGCTTGTGAATAAAGTGAAGTCTTTGCAAACTGCAGCAGCAGCTGCAGCAGAGTATGTTCTAAACACTTGGCACATACAGGCATACTCCGCATTAACGTACGCAATGGGACCGGAGCATGTATCTAAAGCGAAAATGTACTTAAAGTGAAGCACTACCTTTTTCCCGCTTATCGATGCATGTACTGTACTGCAATCATCATATACGTGCATAATTGATGTAAATAACACATGTGTAACAGGCTCTATTGTCTCCCCGCTTGCGCACAGCTTCGGTACAGGTAATGAGCCGGTATTGCTGTTCAGGACGTGCTGACAGGGGCATGTGTGAACTGCCGTTTGCCTATTGAGCGATATGTACTTACTCGCGAGTGTACTTAAAGTGAGTGTCCTTAAACCGGGTATGCCTGTACACACACACTTCCTAGGCACACTCAGTAGAAATATATGGCTCCCCACTACTATCTATAGCATAACAGCATAATACTCTATTCCCCATAGTCATCAGGCAATGCAGTGCTAAAATATAATCAATAGCAGTGGGTAAATAAAATGAAATCTTTGCAAACTGCTGCAGCAGCTGCAGCAGAGTATGCTGTAATGACTTGCCACATACACACACTTCCTAGACATACCCTTTCTGTTGGCCAGAGATCAGAAATTATGTCAAGGACTTAGGGGGTCTTGCACTTAGCTCCGTTAAGTCGTTTTTAGAGCGCAAAGGGCTCTTAGAACGTGATGTTGCGCTGAACACAATGCACTAAGCCACGCAAACAGGCACTTTGCGCTCTAAAACTGAATTTTTCAGGAAATTTTTCTAAGTCCAACTTTGCTCGTTCGTTACCCTGTTTGCGTTAAATTCTGCCCTTAAGCGGGATGCACTAAGCTACGTAACCTTAGCGTACGCGAAAGTTGCGTTCAACAGAACACGTCAGCTCAAGGTAGACGCAAAAAAGCTGGACTTTGAAAAATTTCTTGCTATACATTTTTGCATGCGCAACACACATACAACAGGCCGGTGGGTGTCCCCGGCTGACCCCACGGGGGTCCCCGAGGGAGGCCGGGGGTCGGGGGAGGCTGGTGTCCCCGGCTGACCCCGCGGCCGTCCCAGGGTCCCCACGGGAGTCCCGGGATACCCGCGGGCCTGCGGTACCAATGTTGTGCCTACAAAAATACTAAACATTATTTCTAACTAAATACACCCCCCTAACACATACAGTACAATAATGTGCAAAAAAACTATTATCCAGATATGGATAATAGATTATTTGCCCATTATTAAACACTGCATTAGCATACCTAAATAAAGTAAATAAAAACAGTAGCCAGCTAATCCAATGAATACAAGCAGTAACAACATCAACAATGAATTAATGAAACCATTAACCAATGAAACCAATTAATTCCTAAACAAACTCGAAATGAATAGTAACACTAACCAATCAAACCAATGACTAACTACAAAATTAATGAATGTAAACATTAAAAGACAAAGAAATAAATTCAAACAATATCTGAAATAACCATAAAACGCATTAGCTAACATAATACCACATTAACTACAAACGAACATCAATCGCAAACATTTTATTACCATTAAGCAGGAAAAAAACAAACAATCACATCCACAAGAAATTGAAATTGTAAAAAACCAACAGCAATACCAAGCCACAAATGCCCCCCAAATATTGTCATAATAATGTATTAATCTGTACCCTAAAGTGGTACAGATTAATATATTATCAGTCAATGTGCCGCCCCCAAAAAAATCAAAAAACACATCCAATGAAGAAACCTGTAAAAAGAGACATTTACAAACATTCAATATATTACTTACAATTAGAAGCGGTGGCCCTCCGACTCCTGGGGTAACAGGAAGCTCACGTACCTTGAAGGCCTCCAACAGCATCCGATGTCATCCGCCATGAAGATCCGGATCAGGTACCCAAATCTTCTTTTTTCTTTCTTTAATCACCTTCTTCTATCTTCATCTGTCAATCCAAATAAACCCCATGGAAAATCCCAACCGATGTGTCTCGTCGTCTTCCTTGGCTCAAATGAGGCGTCACGGCCTTAAATAGGACTTGTGACGTCACATTTAGCCTCAAAATGGTTAACAGCCACCTGATTGGCTGTTCAAACCATGTTCCGACTTAATTTTTTTTTTTTACATGACGTCACTTAAAGGGAATGATGCCAGCCAATCAGAATGCTTGTGCTTCATTTGCCTTTAAGATGACGTGACTAAGCCGGCGTCACATGGTATTTCAGCCAATCAGATCATGGGACACAATTCCACACTCTGATTGGCTGAAATACCATGTGACGCCGGCCATCTTGGATTTAGTGAAGTCATCTTAAAGGCAAATGAAACACAGCCAGATAAAGCCAGAACTTTATATGTAATATTTAAGGACTCGATTTTCACAGGGACATTATCACAAGATTGGCATAAAGCAAAGGGAGCTTGATCAAAAGACAAAGGCAAAGGAGCGCACCAAGGGTAAAGTAAAATGTATTCACAAATACAAATACAATATATAGTGCAAGTAGTAACTTACATGTAAGAAATAAACAATCCAGTAATAAAAAGTTCAGTAAAAGTTCAGCTGTTGTGGGATCCGAAGGTAGACGCCGAGCTCACATAGATCAGTCCCGCGCGCTGGGACCAACTGGCTCTGCAATACTCCTGTATTACTTCCGGGTCTTGAGTTGTCTCGCGATACCCGTATGAAGTAGTCCACCATGATCGCCGCGTCTCCGCAGCTTAGCCACTTCCGCCAATAGAGCTGACTAGGTGCAAGATTTACACTGGGCTCCGTAGGACAATGGATGGCAACCAAACAGCAAGGTACCTGATCTGAACAATAATAACTCCGCTAAGCGTTTCGCACACTCATGTTACATACCTCCCGCCTGGGGAAAGACAGGGGGGGAGGCATTGGGGAGTGACGGGGCGCGGCCATGACATCACCCGACAGTTTCGGCCTCATTGGCTGAACCACTGAGGGGCGTGGCTTAGCGCTCTGTCGCTAGATCTAATCGTGCAGCGTGGCGGCCCCCCCTCGCAGCAGTCCTGGCCCCATTGAGAGGTGGCTCTTGTCCCTACCATGGCGAGCGCTGCATTAGTCAGTGGGGACCAAGCCTAAATTCCTTCTAAAGTTTTGGATAGAAATGGTAGGGGAACCCCTGCTGCAGCCTCTTGCGGTGAAAAAATGATATGAACGGTGCTTGGGTGTAAACTGTAGAATATGAAGGAGAGAAGGAACCCAATATAGCACTCAGGTTCACACTCTGGTGGTGAGTGAATGATTTAAAAACATAATCTTTATTAAACAACAATTATAAAATATTGGTCGAGCGACGTACTAAGGGTGGGTTGATCCTAAATAAAGAACACCATTTGGGTCTGGATCAAAATAATTAGTGTGTGCCAGATGAATTTAATAAATCACTGGTACTGAGTTCGCACAGTATTCCTGATGCGGACCTGTGTGGTAGGTGATTATTCCAGGTGTGTCCGGGTAAGTACTGAGATTGCAGGTCGCAGAGATATAATATATAGTACTTAATGGTAAGCGTGACCTAACTGATAGACATAAAAAACAAATACACTATGTATATCAGTGGTAGTATAGTACAATCAGCTAAGCTCCTCAATGGAGAAGTGTGTGTGCCCCTATCAGTGTCAGAATGACCTAAGGTTAACCCTCTGCGTGCTATACTTGAGGGGTGTGTGGACCTATATATACCAGCGTGGTAGGAGTCAGAGGTAAGTATCCTGACTAAGGTCATAAGGGTCAGTATCCCAATCTGGGAGACGCTGATGGTGGGGGGCAAGCTGTTGACTCACACTAAACAAAGTGATTTTAATTGAAGCTGAAGGAACCTCACGGATGGTATGCAGCACCCCAACACTGCAGGGCAGCTGCAGTGTGCTGAAGGTACGTTCCCTCAGTACTGTGATGCCGGAACACTATCCCTATAAACACCTTCAGGAGGCTAAGAGTGACCGTCGGGGCACTTTTGTCCTGTATAGAAATGCACTCGCAGACTACCGCATTAACTCGCGGTCTCTGAGAGTCATGAGGAGGCAGTCCTGATCTGCGCGTGCACGTGTATACTAAGTGCCGACGCGCGCGTTTCGCGAAGGGCTTTTTCAAGGCGAGTAGTTAGTATCATTGAGGATACCCTGCAGGTAGGCAGGTATATATAGGGCCCCCAGTGATGACGTCATAAGTTAACCCCTGGTGTGCCATGATATACTTGGTCCTGTAGTAAAGCACAGTGAGTAAGCCAATGTTTGTAACTGCATCTCCAGCACACTGATTTAATAAAGGTCTGACTCAATTTGTGTGTTATTATTGCCTAGTTGTCAGAGGCTTGCAGAGTGAAGTAATGATAAACTCCAAATCTGATACAGGGGTAGTAAAAGTGATGTCCAATATGATCATGTACATGTATACATTTAATTATAATGTCAGGGTCCAGAGAAGCCCTGGTAGGATAATGTCACCACTCCTGGGTGGTGATGGTCTGTGTACAGGATTGGGGAGCTACCTGTATTAACAGATATGGCAATGGTGTTCTGTGTATATATATATGTAAAGTGGTTACGTAGTCACAAAACGATATGAAGTGGACTGTGTGTGTGTACAGACATGATCCTAAGAGATAACAAAATGAATGGGCATACCCTGCCTATAGGAATGGGGTGTATAGAAACCCCTCATTCAGGCCTCTGGGTGCCATTGTCCCAAGTGTGTATATCCATTTGGCTTCTATCTGGAGGAGAACTTTGTCCCAATCTCCTTTCCGCAGTCCTTTAGTTGGATGGTCAATCCCACAAAAGGTGACGGCCTTGAGGTCCCCGCCATGACATTGATTGACGTGTCTCGACAGGGGTTTGTCCATCTTATTCCTCACGGTACCTATGTGTTCCAGAACCCTCTGTTTGAGACATCTACTTGTTTTACCCACATATACCTTGCCACAGACACATTTTCCTTGGTATATGACACCTGTGCTGAGGCAGTTGATGAAGCTGCGTATGGGATACGTCTTGGTGTCATTCCAGTTTCCAAACTGTTTTGTGGTGTTCATATATTGGCATGCCTTGCATCGTTGGCAAGTATATGATCCAGTGGGTTTTGGTGGCAGCCATGTTCTTGGTTTTTCCTCCTCAAAGTGGCTATGGACCAACAGGTCTCTCAAATTCTTGGCTCGTCTGCTGGTCATGGATGGGCGGTCTTTGGTGACACCTCTAAGGAGATCGTCTGCTCTTAAGATGTGCCAGTGTCTCTCCAGAATAGCTCTTGCCTGAGGCCATTCGCGATTAAATGTGCCTACAAAGCGAATCACTTTGTCTGGTAGGCTAGGTGGTTTGTCCATAATAAGGGACTGGCGTGGGGTATATTTAGCTCTTTTGTAGGCCTTCTTTATACTGTTCCGGCTATACCCTCTCTCCACAAAGCGTTGTGTCATTGCTTTGGACTGGTTTTCGTACTCCTGATCAGTGCTACAGTTCCTTTTAAGTCGAAGGAACTGGCCTGTCGGTATGCCATTAACCTGAGCCTTTGGATGGTGACTGCTGGCTTCTAGAAGGTTGTTTGTGGCTGTTGCTTTGCGGTATATGGTGGTGTGGAGGGAACCCTTGTTGCCCCTTGAAATTAATAGGTCCAGGAAACACATAGTGTCCTTGCTGTAATCCAGGGTGAGGTGGAGGTTGAACACATTAGTGTTGAGTGCACTGATGAACTCTTTTAGCATTCCCTCTGGGCCTCGCCACAGGACAAACACATCGTCGATGTAGCGGACCCAGAGGTCGACATGCTCAGTATATGCTTCCATTTCTTCTGTAAATACTACCTGGGATTCCCACCATCCCAGGTAGAGGTTGGCATACGTAGGGGCACATTTGGTGCCCATTGCAGTGCCCCTCAGTTGATGGTATATTTTACAGTCGAAAAGGAAGTAATTACGTGTCAGTACAAATCTGAGCAGTTCTAGGGTGAATAAGTTATGTTTGGTGTACCACCGACCCCTTGTCTTCAGGAAGTGGGATACCGCCTCCAGGCCATACTTATGATCAATGCTAGTGTATAGGCCCTCTACGTCTAGGCTGACCAAGATGGTATCTTCACTGATACAGATATCATCCAACCGCTTCAGGACATCCTTGGTGTCTCTCAAGTAAGATGGTAAGGCCATGACGTAGGGCCTCAGCACTCGATCCACATAAGAGCTTGCCCGTTCAGTTAGGTTCCCTATCCCCGACACTATGGGTCTGCCAGGAGGGGGGATCTTGTTCTTATGTAGTTTGGGCAGGCTATAGAAGGTGGCTATTTTAGGTGTTTTGACCCATATATAGCTTAATTCGTTTTTGTCAATGACCTTGTCTTCAAGGCCCTTTTGAAGAATGTTGTTAAGCTCAGTATTGAATTTCATAGTGGGATCTCCTTCAAGTATCTCATAGCAGAGAGGGTCTGATAAAAGTCTCAAATTTTCCTTCTTATAGTTGTTTTTGTTGAGAATCACCAGATTTCCTCCTTTGTCAGATGGTTTTATGACTATGTTGTCATTCGTGGCTAGTTCCTTGAGTGCTTTTCTTTCCTCGACTGTCAGGTTATTGGGAAGTCTCCTTAGTTTTAGATGTTCTAAATCTTTGGTAACTAGATCCACGAATACATCAATATTGGAGAAATTGTCATTGAAGGGAATGAACTTTGAGCTAGGCCGTAGGTCAGTGAACGGGCCCTCCCCTGGAGGTCTTTCACTCTCCTCTAGAAGTGCTGCTAAGTTGTCGTGTATCTCCATGTCTTGTGTGTCAAGGGGTGTAACATCCATTGAGTTGGCTATTCTTATCTCTCTTGAACGAAAGAATTTATGGAGTTTTAATTTTCTGCCGAAAAGGTTAGTGTCTTTGACCCATTCAAATACGTCCATACTTGTAGTAGGTGAATAGGACAGGCCTTTACTTAGGAGCTTTAGATGGTGTTCACTCAGAATCATGTCCGACAGATTCACTATCTGTAATTTTGCACTGTTTAATATCTCGGGGGTTTCCCCCTTTTCTTCTGATATTGTGACCCTGCCGCTCGGCTCCTTAGCACCCAGACCTTTTCCTCTTCTTGTTTTCCTTTTGGTCTTTGGCCTGATGCCGTGCGATGCTGCTCTAAAAAAGGAACCTGGGGCGGGGGCAGGGTGTGAGATGTAGAGGCAAGCTGGTGTGTCATACCCTCAGTCAGTAGTGAGGTTGATCTGTCTTCCTCACTATCAGATATTTCCCACTCAGTGGATGATGCTTCTTCAGGTGTTTTAGTTTTGGGCTTTTTTTTGGTCAAGTTATAACGGAAAATCTTATTTTCCTGGAAATCTTTTTTATCCCTGGCGTACTTAATCCGTTTCCTTTCCTTAAGTTCTTTTGAAAATTTGTCTAGATTAGTCTCTAGTTTACCCTCCAGTTCACTAAATTTGGGATTAGGTCTCCAAGAGTCAACCTCTAGTAGTTTCTGCTCAAGTACATTTTCTATGTTCTTCAATTTATCTTTATGGAATTCCAGGAGTAGATTCATGAGCATTATTGAACATTGTTTCAAAATTAACTCCCAAGATCTGATGAAGTCAGCATCCACTATGTTGTGTGCTGGGGCAACATTAGCACGTAGGCCTCTAGGGATCAATTCTGCTGCTAAGTAGTTTTTAAAGCCGAATATCTCCCACCAGGCCCTCATGCGTTGTCTATAAGTGTTATCTAATTCTGTGAAGAATTTGGAGATATCAGGTTGTGCGGTCGTGTTTTCCCCCTCAAATTCGCTAGTAAAGACTGTTTCTGCTTCTTTTTGCCATGTCTGGAAATCAGGCAGACCCGACAGAAATCCTGACATTGTCTGTAAGTCTAGGGCGAGCTAGGGGTAGAGTAGGCAAAGGACACCTATGTAACTGATAGAAATGGTAGGGGAACCCCTGCTGCAGCCTCTTGCGGTGAAAAAATGATATGAACGGTGCTTGGGTGTAAACTGTAGAATATGAAGGAGAGAAGGAACCCAATATAGCACTCAGGTTCACACTCTGGTGGTGAGTGAATGATTTAAAAACATAATCTTTATTAAACAACAATTATAAAATATTGGTCGAGCGACGTACTAAGGGTGGGTTGATCCTAAATAAAGAACACCATTTGGGTCTGGATCAAAATAATTAGTGTGTGCCAGATGAATTTAATAAATCACTGGTACTGAGTTCGCACAGTATTCCTGATGCGGACCTGTGTGGTAGGTGATTATTCCAGGTGTGTCCGGATAAGTACTGAGATTGCAGGTCGCAGAGATATAATATATAGTACTTAATGGTAAGCGTGACCTAACTGATAGACATAAAAAACAAATACACTATGTATATCAGTGGTAGTATAGTACAATCAGCTAAGCTCCTCAATGGAGAAGTGTGTGTGCCCCTATCAGTGTCAGAATGACCTAAGGTTAACCCTCTGCGTGCTATACTTGAGGGGTGTGTGGACCTATATATACCAGCGTGGTAGGAGTCAGAGGTAAGTATCCTGACTAAGGTCATAAGGGTCAGTATCCCAATCTGGGAGACGCTGATGGTGGGGGGCAAGCTGTTGACTCACACTAAACAAAGTGATTTTAATTGAAGCTGAAGGAACCTCACGGATGGTATGCAGCACCCCAACACTGCAGGGCAGCTGCAGTGTGCTGAAGGTACGTTCCCTCAGTACTGTGATGCCGGAACACTATCCCTATAAACACCTTCAGGAGGCTAAGAGTGACCGTCGGGGCACTTTTGTCCTGTATAGAAATGCACTCGCAGACTACCGCATTAACTCGCGGTCTCTGAGAGTCATGAGGAGGCAGTCCTGATCTGCGCGTGCACGTGTATACTAAGTGCCGACGCGCGCGTTTCGCGAAGGGCTTTTTCAAGGCGAGTAGTTAGTATCATTGAGGATACCCTGCAGGTAGGCAGGTATATATAGGGCCCCCAGTGATGACGTCATAAGTTAACCCCTGGTGTGCCATGATATACTTGGTCCTGTAGTAAAGCACAGTGAGTAAGCCAATGTTTGTAACTGCATCTCCAGCACACTGATTTAATAAAGGTCTGACTCAATTTGTGTGTTATTATTGCCTAGTTGTCAGAGGCTTGCAGAGTGAAGTAATGATAAACTCCAAATCTGATACAGGGGTAGTAAAAGTGATGTCCAATATGATCATGTACATGTATACATTTAATTATAATTATTAATTATAATGTCTCCTTTCCGCAGTCCTTTAGTTGGATGGTCAATCCCACAAAATGTGTCTGTGGCAAGGTATATGTGGGTAAAACAAGTAGATGTCTCAAACAGAGGGTTCTGGAACACATAGGTACCGTGAGGAATAAGATGGACAAACCCCTGTCGAGACACGTCAATCAATGTCATGGCGGGGACCTCAAGGCCGTCACCTTTTGTGGGATTGACCATCCAACTAAAGGACTGCGGAAAGGAGATTGGGACAAAGTTCTCCTCCAGATAGAAGCCAAATGGATATACACACTTGGGACAATGGCACCCAGAGGCCTGAATGAGGGGTTTCTATACACCCCATTCCTATAGGCAGGGTATGCCAATTCATTTTGTTATCTCTTAGGATCATGTCTGTACACACACACAGTCCACTTCATATCGTTTTGTGACTACGTAACCACTTTACATATATATATACACAGAACACCATTGCCATATCTGTTAATACAGGTAGCTCCCCAATCCTGTACACAGACCATCACCACCCAGGAGTGGTGACATTATCCTACCAGGGCTTCTCTGGACCCTGACATTATAATTAAATGTATACATGTACATGATCATATTGGTGATGATCATCACAGAATTAGATAACACTTATAGACAACGCATGAGGGCCTGGTGGGAGATATTCGGCTTTGAAAACTACTTAGCAGCAGAATTGATCCCTAGAGGCCTACGTGCTAATGTTGCCCCAGCACACAACATAGTGGATGCTGACTTCATCAGATCTTGGGAGTTAATTTTGAAACAATGTTCAATAATGCTCATGAATCTACTCCTGGAATTCCATAAAGATAAATTGAAGAACATAGAAAATGTACTTGAGCAGAAACTACTAGAGGTTGACTCTTGGAGACCTAATCCCAAATTTAGTGAACTGGAGGGTAAACTAGAGACTAATCTAGACAAATTTTCAAAAGAACTTAAGGAAAGGAAACGGATTAAGTACGCCAGGGATAAAAAAGATTTCCAGGAAAATAAGATTTTCCGTTATAACTTGACCAAAAAAAAGCCCAAAACTAAAACACCTGAAGAAGCATCATCCACTGAGTGGGAAATATCTGATAGTGAGGAAGACAGATCAACCTCACTACTGACTGAGGGTATGACACACCAGCTTGCCTCTACATCTCACACCCTGCCCCCGCCCCAGGTTCCTTTTTTAGAGCAGCATCGCACGGCATCAGGCCAAAGACCAAAAGGAAAACAAGAAGAGGAAAAGGTCTGGGTGCTAAGGAGCCGAGCGGCAGGGTCACAATATCAGAAGAAAAGGGGGAAACCCCCGAGATATTAAACAGTGCAAAATTACAGATAGTGAATCTGTCGGACATGATTCTGAGTGAACACCATCTAAAGCTCCTAAGTAAAGGCCTGTCCTATTCACCTACTACAAGTATGGACGTATTTGAATGGGTCAAAGACACTAACCTTTTCGGCAGAAAATTAAAACTCCATAAATTCTTTCGTTCAAGAGAGATAAGAATAGCCAACTCAATGGATGTTACACCCCTTGACACACAAGACATGGAGATACACGACAACTTAGCAGCACTTCTAGAGGAGAGTGAAAGACCTCCAGGGGAGGGCCCGTTCACTGACCTACGGCCTAGCTCAAAGTTCATTCCCTTCAATGACAATTTCTCCAATATTGATGTATTCGTGGATCTAGTTACCAAAGATTTAGAACATCTAAAACTAAGGAGACTTCCCAATAACCTGACAGTCGAGGAAAGAAAAGCACTCAAGGAACTAGCCACGAATGACAACATAGTCATAAAACCATCTGACAAAGGAGGAAATCTGGTGATTCTCAACAAAAACAACTATAAGAAGGAAAATTTGAGACTTTTATCAGACCCTCTCTGCTATGAGATACTTGAAGGAGATCCCACTATGAAATTCAATACTGAGCTTAACAACATTCTTCAAAAGGGCCTTGAAGACAAGGTCATTGACAAAAACGAATTAAGCTATATATGGGTCAAAACACCTAAAATAGCCACCTTCTATAGCCTGCCCAAACTACATAAGAACAAGATCCCCCCTCCTGGCAGACCCATAGTGTCGGGGATAGGGAACCTAACTGAACGGGCAAGCTCTTATGTGGATCGAGTGCTGAGGCCCTACGTCATGGCCTTACCATCTTACTTGAGAGACACCAAGGATGTCCTGAAGCGGTTGGATGATATCTGTATCAGTGAAGATACTATCTTGGTCAGCCTAGACATAGAGGGCCTATACACTAGCATTGATCATAAGTATGGCCTGGAGGCGGTATCCCACTTCCTGAAGACAAGGGGTCGGTGGTACACCAAACATAACTTATTCACCCTAGAACTGCTCAGATTTGTACTGACACGTAATTACTTCCTTTTCGACTGTAAAATATACCATCAACTGAGGGGCACTGCAATGGGCACCAAATGTGCCCCTACGTATGCCAACCTCTACCTGGGATGGTGGGAATCCCAGGTAGTATTTACAGAAGAAATGGAAGCATATACTGAGCATGTCGACCTCTGGGTCCGCTACATCGACGGTGTGTTTGTCCTGTGGCGAGGCCCAGAGGGAATGCTAAAAGAGTTCATCAGTGCACTCAACACTAATGTGTTCAACCTCCACCTCACCCTGGATTACAGCAAGGACACTATGTGTTTCCTGGACCTATTAATTTCAAGGGGCAACAAGGGTTCCCTCCACACCACCATATACCGCAAAGCAACAGCCACAAACAACCTTCTAGAAGCCAGCAGTCACCATCCAAAGGCTCAGGTTAATGGCATACTGACAGGCCAGTTCCTTCGACTTAAAAGGAACTGTAGCACTGATCAGGAGTACGAAAACCAGTCCAAAGCAATGACACAACGCTTTGTGGAGAGAGGGTATAGCCGGAACAGTATAAAGAAGGCCTACAAAAGAGCTAAATATACCCCACGCCAGTCCCTTATTATGGACAAACCACCTAGCCTACTAGACAAAGTGATTCGCTTTGTAGGCACATTTAATCGCGAATGGCCTCAGGCAAGAGCTATTCTGGAGAGACACTGGCACATCTTAAGAGCAGACGATCTCCTTAGAGGTGTCACCAAAGACCGCCAATCCATGACCAGCAGACGAGCCAAGAATTTGAGAGACCTGTTGGTCCATAGCCACTTTGAGGAGGAAAAACCAAGAACATGGCTGCCACCAAAACCCACTGGATCATATACTTGCCAACGATGCAAGGCATGCCAATATATGAACACCACAAAACAGTTTGGAAACTGGAATGACACCAAGACGTATCCCATACGCAGCTTCATCAACTGCCTCAGCACAGGTGTCATATACCAAGGAAAATGTGTCTGTGGCAAGGTATATGTGGGTAAAACAAGTAGATGTCTCAAACAGAGGGTTCTGGAACACATAGGTACCGTGAGGAATAAGATGGACAAACCCCTGTCGAGACACGTCAATCAATGTCATGGCGGGGACCTCAAGGCCGTCACCTTTTGTGGGATTGACCATCCAACTAAAGGACTGCGGAAAGGAGATTGGGACAAAGTTCTCCTCCAGATAGAAGCCAAATGGATATACACACTTGGGACAATGGCACCCAGAGGCCTGAATGAGGGGTTTCTATACACCCCATTCCTATAGGCAGGGTATGCCCATTCATTTTGTTATCTCTTAGGATCATGTCTGTACACACACACAGTCCACTTCATATCGTTTTGTGACTACGTAACCACTTTACATATATATATACACAGAACACCATTGCCATATCTGTTAATACAGGTAGCTCCCCAATCCTGTACACAGACCATCACCACCCAGGAGTGGTGACATTATCCTACCAGGGCTTCTCTGGACCCTGACATTATAATTAAATGTATACATGTACATGATCATATTGGACATCACTTTTACTACCCCTGTATCAGATTTGGAGTTTATCATTACTTCACTCTGCAAGCCTCTGACAACTAGGCAATAATAACACACAAATTGAGTCAGACCTTTATTAAATCAGTGTGCTGGAGATGCAGTTACAAACATTGGCTTACTCACTGTGCTTTACTACAGGACCAAGTATATCATGGCACACCAGGGGTTAACTTATGACGTCATCACTGGGGGCCCTATATATACCTGCCTACCTGCAGGGTATCCTCAATGATACTAACTACTCGCCTTGAAAAAGCCCTTCGCGAAACGCGCGCGTCGGCACTTAGTATACACGTGCACGCGCAGATCAGGACTGCCTCCTCATGACTCTCAGAGACCGCGAGTTAATGCGGTAGTCTGCGAGTGCATTTCTATACAGGACAAAAGTGCCCCGACGGTCACTCTTAGCCTCCTGAAGGTGTTTATAGGGATAGTGTTCCGGCATCACAGTACTGAGGGAACGTACCTTCAGCACACTGCAGCTGCCCTGCAGTGTTGGGGTGCTGCATACCATCCGTGAGGTTCCTTCAGCTTCAATTAAAATCACTTTGTTTAGTGTGAGTCAACAGCTTGCCCCCCACCATCAGCGTCTCCCAGATTGGGATACTGACCCTTATGACCTTAGTCAGGATACTTACCTCTGACTCCTACCACGCTGGTATATATAGGTCCACACACCCCTCAAGTATAGCACGCAGAGGGTTAACCTTAGGTCATTCTGACACTGATAGGGGCACACACACTTCTCCATTGAGGAGCTTAGCTGATTGTACTATACTACCACTGATATACATAGTGTATTTGTTTTTTATGTCTATCAGTTAGGTCACGCTTACCATTAAGTACTATATATTATATCTCTGCGACCTGCAATCTCAGTACTTACCCGGACACACCTGGAATAATCACCTACCACACAGGTCCGCATCAGGAATACTGTGCGAACTCAGTACCAGTGATTTATTAAATTCATCTGGCACACACTAATTATTTTGATCCAGACCCAAATGGTGTTCTTTATTTAGGATCAACCCACCCTTAGTACGTCGCTCGACCAATATTTTATAATTGTTGTTTAATAAAGATTATGTTTTTAAATCATTCACTCACCACCAGAGTGTGAACCTGAGTGCTATATTGGGTTCCTTCTCTCCTTCATATTCTAAAGTTTTGGAAAAGTTTTGGGATCAGGACCTCTATATATTGCACTGCTATAATGTTATATAAATACCTGTTTTGGCAAAGTAAATCTATCCAAATGATCTTACGTTCTTTATGAATGTATTTGATGAAATTATGTATCTCATTTTCAGGACCATCACACAACAAGACAGTCGCTGAAGCTGCACAGCCTGTGCCCGAGCTTGCAGAGCCCTTGGAGGAAGAAAAGGCGACCAAGACCCTCTTTCTTACAGAGTTGATGGAAGAGGAGGTCCCAGCCTCTGCTCCAGTTGTACACCGAGCTGCACCCCCAGCTGCAACCACCACTGCCACAGCAGCACAAACTTCTTGCTATTATACCACTCCTGCTACATCCAGGTGGCAAATTTCGACCCATCAGCAGGAGCTGCCGTAGAGGCAGTGATGTGGCTTTCAGAGCCTCTTGACCCAGATTGCCATTATTCAAGCCATGTCACAGCAGATGGATGAGAGCTCACGCCACTGGGAGCAAGCTGCTTTATGCCACCATTGCATCACAACACATGCAATGCGGCAGCATACCAGTGCAATGCTAAATGGCATGGGTCTGATAGCTGGAGCACTCAATAGCATCGCAGGGGCAATGCAGCAGAGGCTGGAGAGTACCCTCCATTCTCAGTACACCTTGTGCCTCAGCAAGTCACTGTCTACATCCATGGTGTCGTAAATGGTGGCAACTCCACCTTCCCTTCCTCCTCCATCCTTGCAGTTGGACACGCCATCTCCATCGCCTATGGCTAGATTGAGGTATGGCAGGCCTCACATTAGTAAGCCTGCCAGTTCTGCACCTAAAAGGAGTCAAGGAACTGTGTATATGATTATATTGTTTTTATTGTATATAGTATTAAATGTTTCTATTTATTTTTCCATTTCACGCAGTGTGTGTGTGATTAATGTTTATTTTGCAATTTCTGTCTCTTCTTGTTCTAATAAGTAGATTTATTATTATACACCCTGTAAGAGATGTGTGCAGATTTGTGCAATGGATACGGTTTTTAAGGTGAAATTAAAATAAGGCTTTATTACCTGTTCCTTTAAAACAATATAGCAAACAGAAATATACGTAAAACAATAAACCCCATTTTAGCACTAAATGTCCATTCCTTGTAACCCTTTCTCAGGTCTTGCAAAGCCTCTGCCTGCTTACTTTCAAATTCTGTCTGATGTTTGAAATCTATTTCTACTAACCTAGACTCATGCCATTTCATGGTAGCACTTAAAGAGCATTCAAGAATAGCTGTTTGAGTTTTCAGTTCTTGAAGCTGTCCTTCTGCACTTTTTTTTCCACTCAATACGGTTGCCAGTTCAGCCTCTTTGGAATTGAGTTGCGATACCACATCTCCTAGTTGACTCAGAAAGGCTTAAATCTGTTTCCTTTTCTCTATTTCTGATCTGTAGCTGTTGGGGCTCCTCCTGGATGTTGTCCAGCTCCAGCCGTAGCCGGGCCCTCTCATTGTCCATGTGGTCCCCCAATTTGCGGGCATCAGCCATCTTGGCCTCATAGTGCAGTGTCAGGTTGGCCCCTTGACAAATGGACACCTCTTCACTCTCTTCCTTTTTGGTGAGCTGTATCTTGAGCTCAGCAATCTGTGTCTGCAGAGCTGCAAGTTGCTGGGATGTGTGTTTAGCTGCCAGCTTTAGCTCTTCCACTTCTAGGCTTTGTTTCAAGTTCAACTCATCAGCGAGAGATCCCTGTTTCTTGAGTGCATCCTGCAATTCTCCTTTCAGGGACTTTCAGGGACTTCACTGTGCTTTCTCTGAGCTGGCTTCACATATCCTTCATTATATTGTGGAGCACTGTGAATTTCTTTGCTAGGACCGCATCTGCTTGCCTCAGTTTCTGGACCTTCTAGGGCTGCTTCTTGTACCGAGTCACCTGGCCTCTAAGCTTGGCCTCCAGCGAAGCTCTGGTGTTGTTCAGGGTAGCCTTCAGTTCCTCATGCTGCTCTGTGGGGGGGACACTGGATAATCAGATGTTCCTGCAGCACTTGTACCTCTTTAGCAGTCTGCAGATTTTCTTCCTGCAGAGTTCACTGCTTCTCCTCAGCATTCTGGAGGTGCGTAAGCAGACCTTGCAGTTGTTTTGCAATAGGTGCTCTGCTTGTGTGCGTTGTTCCAATGCGTCAAATTTTTAATCTTCCAATAATCTATTAATTTCACTGATATGGTCAGTCAAATCAGAAATTACTTCTTTCTGCTGGTATTTTCTCTTTTTATAGGGCCACCTTGTAGTCCTCCTTCCATTTACGCACATCTGAATTGAGACTTCCGGTCTCCTGGCGTGAGACTTCTATCTCTAGTTTGAGGGTCAGAAGCTCCTTCTGAGAGACTTTAAGATCCGTATTAAGTCTGCGGCGTCTTTTTTTTTTTTTTAGAGAGATATTCAGCTCCTTAGCGAGACTGTGAAGTTCATTTTTAGAGACTTCAAGTTCTGTGCAGCAACTGCTGACCGCTTGTTGTGAGGCATTCAGTTCTATTAAGAGAGAATGAACCTCATTTTGCGATATGTCCACCTCTGTCCGGATACTGTTGATCTCCTGGCGAGAAACATCCAGTTCTAACTTGAGTGTATGGACTTCTTTCTGGAAGATCTCCCGCTTGGTACCTAGGCTGTGAAACTCTTTCTGAGAGATTTCCAGCCAGCAAGGAGACTGCAAATCCCTTTTCGAGAGACTTCGAAGTCCATACTGAGGTGGTCAACCTCCTTTCGAGAGCCTCCAAGCTCTGCACTGAGACACTCCTTCTGAGATAGTCCAAGCTCTACACTGAGACAGAGGGCCTTTTTTTAACCTCCTCCTGTTTCTGCTGCAAGTCAGCAATAACTTCGTCCGATCGGGACTGTTTCTTGACCATGGTGGAAATAATAGTGTTTGCTGTCTCCTTCTCAGTCATCCGGGCCTCTAAGTCACTACGTAAGCGACGCTCCGTGTTCATCACTGTACCACAGTCAAAGACGATTGATAACAGATCACTCTGTAGCTTGGAAATAGCTTCTATCTCCTGTTTCAATCGTTGAGAGAGGAGATCAGAGTCCTGCTTGGTATTTTTCAGGGCTGATCAAGGGATTGTCACTCATTGGTTCTGGCTCCGCTTCCCTGGTATAGTTTGAGGGTTTCTCACTGTCGGCACCAGACAGACACTTCTTTGGGGTACACGACTTCTGCCTTGGGTCCTCTGGATATTCGGTTATCTTTGGGACAAATTCTCCATTTCCTCTAGGAAATCTAGGCCCCCCTTTTCCTCCGCAGGATCTGCGGATGTGTTTGATCCTTCCATGGTTATTGGAGAACCTCTTTTCTTTTTCTCTCATTTTGCTTTGGACGACTCTGTTCCATCAGGGGTACTGGGGTTTCATTCTAGGTTTCACAGTATCCACCATGCTTTTCTTGCAATTGCATTAGCTTACAGGAATGTTCAGAGTCATAGAGACTTGTTTGTTCGGTGCCTACCGAGTTTAGGCACCCATCCTAGGGGTGTTTTGTAGGTGCTTCTTGTTTCAGGTTCCCCATAAGAGATATCTTCATCCTTATCCTCATAGGACTGGAAGAGCCACTCTTCCGTGGGGTAGGGTTCATTACAGGAATGCCACATCTTGTCTTCCATTTTGGTGGTATCAGGTGTATTTCTCATCCTGATCTCGGGAGGCGCTATTGCAGCTGTTTTCACTGTATACGCTAGAACCCCATCTAGTAGTCCTACAGGTGGGCAAACTTTGCTTTCAGAGTTTGTAGCTCTCACAGGCGTCTCTGTAGACTTTTTCTTCTTCTTTGGTGTGTTTTGAAACATCAGCAGTACTGTGCACACATTCTTTCTCATCAGTGATACTGGATGTGCACTTGCTAAGTAAAACTTTTGTAACTTCCTTGTGACCACAGTGCATTGCTTGCTGCTGTAGTTCATTGGCTCGTTGAAAAAAAAATATTCCTCTGGCTGTTGCCCTTTTTCTGGGGCCACGTAGGTATCATCCTCATCATCCGAATAAGGCCTGAAGGGACACTGCTCTGCGTGGCTGGGATCTTTACACCAGGAACTCATTTTCTTCCTCATTTTTGCAGAGTCTGCATTTGACTTCAGCTGGGCAGCCATTTAAAATCCCATGGGTTTCCCCCCCCATTTTTTTCACAAGTGGTGGGCAGACTCTGGTCACAGCATCAGTATCTTGTGTGGGTCACTGTCTGTCGCAGTATTCCCAATCAAACTGTGGCGCTGTGGCTTTCTCCAGTACAGTTTAGTTTTCTTGCCTGGATGTGTAGCCCTTTAATTCTGTTCACTTCTGCACATGTTTTGTTGCTCAGACTATTGCAGGCAAAAGCACAAACATTTTCACAGGCAGCCTCCCAGGCCCCTTTCAACTTCAAGGGCCACCTCTCATCCTAATTTCTGACACCATATGTAAGAGATGTGTGCAAAGGTATGCAATGGAGTTTTTAAGGTGAAATTAAAATAAGGTTTTATTGCCTGTTCCTTTATACAATATAACAAACAAAAATATACATAAAACAATAAACAGCTATCCCTGTGTAAGGGCTAACTTACTTCCCCAGTCCCTCTCTGCAAGGCTGGGGGGGGGAGAGATCCCCTTATCACCCAAAAGTCTCAGCGGTACCTTAAAGCAGATAGCCCTTCAGGTCAGTTGTGTCCGAGTAGGTGTCTGTTTGAGGGTCCTGGCATTGAGGTCAGATCCCCCTTTGTCTTGCTCTCAGACCACAGCCCTCCTTTTTTCTTCTGTCAGCTCCTTTGTGAGCTAAGGAATCTCTTTCCTGTTTCTCATATCAGACTTTTTCTAAATGTCCAATCAGCCAGGTGGAGTCAGGTTTATTTCCTGTGTACTATTAACCAGAACACTGCTGGATTTAGAGGCAGATTCCCTCAAACAGTGATAAGTCCCTGTTACACACCCAAATGTAATACACTCAATAATATATACTATAGTAGGCAAGACAAACATATTCTACATTCCCTTTAATCATTAAAAACCATGACATTAACACAAAATCAGATGCATGTGTAGATGTGTTTCTGCCATTAATATGTTACATTATATATATATATAGCTTTGTATAATGTATGTAATAAAAGGGGTAAGTCCTACCATCAATAAAATCATGTGGGCACCACTTTAGAGCTGTCCTTTTTTCTTTTATGCTATTCCCATAAAAAAGCAATGTTAATTCTGGTCTGGATGTAAGCAACTGCAGGTTGTGGTGTGACCTAATTATCATAACATTATTTCAATGCACTAACATGATCTGAGGTCTGAGGATCTGCCTTGTTAGGTAAACTGCTCATTACCATACGATTTGCATATGAGTAAGCCTAACATGCGTTGAAAGTTAGCGATCTGCTATTTTTCAGGTGGACGCTTGGGCATCATAACGCTAAGCACCTTTGGGGATATTTGTTATGATTTAGCATCCCATTAACCCAATTTAACAGATAGATAATTATTTAATGGACTTCTATAATGGACACCCAATACCAGCACATTTTCTATTAATTTTAGAAAGAAAAACAACTTGTACAGTATGTGATATTATCATATATACTTTGTGGTATCTGAAATTAGTAAGGGTGGATCATGATTTCTCTCAATATAAAGTGAGCTTTAATTTAATTATTTTTCAACAGCTTTCTGCTCTCAGTGCCAGATTATTTATTTGTAATGTCTGGTATTACATTTGAAACAACCGTTCAGGTGCTTTAATTAGTTATTAAGGAATACAAATCACAAATTCTGGGTTTTATTTAATACAAAAGCAACCAGTCTCAACTGAGAAGTAATAGGCTATAATCTTGACAAACTATAAGCAATGGAGTAGACATTGTGAAGAAAAAAAAGAAATTAGCTTTTCGTCTCTGTGCTATACAGTACTTAGTAACTTATAACTCATTACAGTTACAGTACTTAGTAACTAATTTTTCAATATATGAAATTAAAATCATTATTTTATTCAAGTGGGATGTAGATTTAAAAATGTCATAAAATACATTTGTCAGCAGCCAATGCATCACCAAATCAGTCTGAAATTATTTTTATCTTGCATACATTTTAAAAATATTTAGCTTTTGACCTCATCTGAATCAAAACAAGATCAGGAAATGTAATTCGTTTCAATAATGCAGGGCAAAATCGGAAAAGCAAATCTTTAAACCAACCACAAAGCAAGAGACAAGTAAATTACTGTAACTTTCTGCAACATTTACTGTACCATCGTATACTTGACCTGCAACATGGGTTAGATTATCACGATTTTGCATCAACTACCATTTAATTCATACTGTATGCAGTTAATGTGCGATCACTGTGAGTTAAACTTAATTGAAGGTCAGTAAATCCTGGCATAAGTTTAAATTATGCCAGCAATAATTTCACAGAGTTAAGGGCTTCAGAGAAAGAGAAAAAGAAAAGAGAGAGGGAGAAATTATATAAACAATTATACTGTATTAGTTGATCTTAAAGTGTATTTCTTCATTCAAATTGTAAAGTATGCTCTGTAGAGTAATGATGTTTGTTTTAATAAGGCAGTGGTATTATATTATTATAACTGGTAGGAGAATACATTTGGGAAAGTTACTATCGTTGCCTGAATCAATAATCGAATGTCCAGGTCAAAATGGGATAAATGAGTAATGATTTTTATTACCAAGCATATGCAAGGAGAGCAAAATGAGGACGTCTCAAAGGCTTGGACTCAGTTATTAGTGAAACAGAAGCATATATACAGTACTTAATAGCCGGATATACAATACACAATCTTTATACAGGGTAATCACTGCAATACACATAGAATATTGTTGACTAGATATATTTTTCTGTTAGCGCATATTTTTTATAACGAACACCCCTAACTTTCCGTAATCTTATCTTGAGCACTAAACTGCCTGGAAACAATATTTTTTTGCTAATCTTATTACTTTCACTTACCCATTACTCTCAGATAGTCATTCTGCAATCCTCGCAAAAACTGATCAACCCCCTGTCTCTCGGGTCCAGTCTTAGCATAATGTGTCTCAGAGACCACATACCATTTTCCAAATCCCAGAGACCCCCTCTCCATACATACACACACAGAAGGATTCATTTGAAAAAGAAAGATGTTGTTTCCTGAAAAAAAAAATCGTTTTTACAATTCCATTTGATTAATTCATTTACTGAAACGACAAATATATAAATATGATTATTAACATTAATTTGGGGGCTAATTCTTTTTTAGATCATTACTTCACTGAATTCTTTAAAGCAATGTATTTGAACATCGGAAACCTCAAAAACAAAAACCTCGGGCCTTTGTCTTGAAAATATTTTTTGCAAAACAAAAGCATATAGGGGTTAATGTACCTAGAGTCGCAAACGGCTTCTTTAGTGAAAAACTGGCCCATGCCAAATGCAATTTCCATAGTGTTTGGGTGTGGCTATGTATTAAGCTCAATTTTCTCCATATGCGTCAGCGGCATCAAAAACAATGTCTATCATATGTCTTGACACCAAGAAATAAATTGCTCTTGGCGCAGAGAAGTAAATGGTACAGTGTGTACTAAAAGAAGAATATTTCAGGGGAACCACAAAATCAATTAAAAGTACTTCAAAATCGTCCGCCAAGTTCAACTTTGAGTAAACTCTAAACCAACTGTAAAACGTGTTGGCACAGAATAAAGTTGCTGTGTATCAACCCAAAAAATATTTCACATAGCCGGATGTTTCATTATATGGGGTATAAAATGTATTAATTTCACAGCATGGATATTATAAATAATATTACACTAGGAAAGTATATTTATTCAAATTAGTTGTAAATAAATGTAAAAAAAATACACAATTCTCTTAATTTAAATTGTATTGATAAGGTATTCAACATGAGGGAATGCGTCAGAGATAACTGAAGTCTTTATAGATATAGCAACTTTTGTGAAGGTTTGTATTACTGTTTAGCAATGACATTTTTATGCACACATTTAAAAAAAAAACTTAGTACATTGGCCTTAATGTTTTTGTTTTTTATATCATGTGTTCATTTATCAAACTTTCCCCGCTGCAAAACTAGTGCAAAACTGTAGTACACGATTTACCTGAAGTACATCCCATTGATTTTCCCACTGGTAATGTGTTTCCTTGATTAAATTGGTTTCAATTGTTTTGTAGCCAGAAGACCTTGATTAACCCATATAACCAAAGAAATATTATATCACCAATGTGAGGGTTCATTCGTTTGCTGATAAAATAAACTGGAATTGTCTGTAATCCGTGATCACATTTGTTCTCTTTCACTTTTGCACTTAATAAATGAAACTACACATTTATTTACATTGACGTAAACTCATTGATTTCTGTCTCACGCTAAACAATTAAATAGAATCCAAATTAATTACCATTAGCAGTTAAGAAATCAAGTCTCAATGGAATGTTTCTTCAATGACTGAACATTGCTTACTAATTACTAGAGCAGAAAATGTACTCTTTCAATTTAGAAATTAGTTGAAACTTAATTAGATGTTTTTGTTGAAAGTAATTGGCCATGTAACATTTTTCAATGGAAACTATAATATAGATATCCTTTGTTCCCCCGACCACCTTCTTTAATACTAGGATTGGAACCAGAAGGTAACCAGAGATGAACTGCACAATTTTTAGGGGTTCCCCTAGATACCGAGACATGTTTTGGAATTATAAGCAGGAAAACCGACAATGGAATTAGAAAAGTTTTTATTTTTTGATGGTTTTCATTTTTTGGGACATATTTTGTTACTTTTGATCCATTGGCTTTTAATAGCTGGGTATTTGCACTTTTAGGGAGTACAGAAAGTGACCTGTGCTGGCACAGAGAATGAGAAGAATCCCACATAAATGGCAGATTGAGTGAGAGAAGAGGGATTGAGCGAGAGAAGGGGAATTGAGTAAGAGATGTGGGGGATTGAGTAAGAGATGCGGGGGAGTGAGTGAGAGATGAGGATTTTGAATGAGAGGAGAATGGGGCGGAGAGTGAGAGAGGAGGGGGAGGGAGAGAAGAGGGAAGTTAAATAAATACAAAGGACCAATAATATTTTGATGTGTTTTGCATTTTTTTACCCAAGGGGTAGAGTGTACAGTATATGATATGTATGTATAATGTATGTGTTTGTGGGGGTGTAATGACTTTCATGCATGGGTGGTGGCTCTCGAAATATTTTGGTCACATTTTTTTTAAAGGCTCTTCTACAGTACCTTGAAAAGTTGCAGACCCCTGCTCTTGGCCATGCACTCCTATATGATTGGGCTCACAGATACATAATGTATACTTATACATTCCCGCACTTATAGATGCCTACTCTCATACATGCATGCACTCATAGTTAAATACACTCATGCAAACATGTACTCATAAATAAATGCTATGCAATCATACAGGCAGGTTAACAAAGGATGTTTGCCCCCAAAACACCTAAGTCTGTAAAGGGGTCTTCCGCTCTGCCTAAAAGATTTTATTGTTTTCAGTAATACACTCTTGTTCATATATGATTTTTGTCATTTAACATTTCATTTTATCATTTTTATTTACCAAGGATAACTGGGAAAAGTGCAGCATTTTTGTTAGGAAAAAAATTATTAACATAACTGACACCTGATTTTTTTTTTATTTGCTTCAAATAGTTTTGATTGGATTTTTAGTTCTGTGAAACAATAATAACACCAAAACAAGAAGAAATAAAGCAATCCTAACAGACGATAACAAAAAAATAGTGCAGTATAATACAGTTCAGAACAATACACAGCAATACAATACCCTGCACTTCACATAAATAGACTAGAAAAGATAAAGGGGGGGGACATGGGGGACACACCAACCAAGCTCCGAGACATATACTTATTCAGTGCCAGATTTAGATTTCTACCTTTTACCTCTTATGATGCATAGATAATATTGCTAGCATAATATGGTGCGATGGGGGAGGTACCGCTAGCGAAATATTATAGCTCAGACTTTATTCATCATTAATCATCCATCATTAAACATCAATCATTAATCCTATGTCCTCAATCGTTAATTGTTAATCCAGGAATACATGTCTTATAAAATCTGTCAGTGGAATGTTTGAGGAATGCCGACAATCTCTCCATTAACATTATATAGTCAATCCTTCTTTCCACTGCTAGTCTGGAGGGGGGAAGTGGGCTTTTCCATGCAGCAGCTACCGAGCATCTGCTGGCTGTTGAAATATGATAGATTAGGCGTCTCGTTGTGTGATTCACATCCTCTATTGGTTTCGCTAGTAAATAGGTCAATGGGTCTAGAGGAATTTTGAGACTAGTTGTGAAATCAATAATTTCTTGAATATAAATCCAGAATTTTTGTATGATTGGGTAGTTCCCCCTCTTTGGCGTAAGGTACCACTAGTAGATGATGTTATAAATGTTCTGTTTAGTTACAGTACATATGGATGTTCTAGACACGTTCTCCCAGATATCACACCAATCCTCCCTTTCAATTTCTAGACCCAGGTCGTTGGCCAATTTGTTCATGTACCCATGATCTGGAGTGTTTCCTGCTTCTTCAATCCCTGCATATATTTTTGTTATAAGGCTCTTCTGATAGGTGCCGTTTTTGCACAGGGACTCAAAGTTGGACAGTGCTGGGAAGTCAAGTTTCCTTGATACTTTGTCTAATTAGAATGGAGATATATCTGTGGAGTTAAGTTTAGTAGTGAGTTCCTGGTAGCTCAGTAGTTTGCCCTAGTGGAAAAAAGGCTCCTATCTTTGTTAGGTTTTTATTTGTAAATATATTGAAACAATTTCTGTTGCATCCTGATGAAAAATCCGGGTTATCAAAGATAGGGGTGAGCTGGGATATACCCGATGAGAGTTTATATTTTATTTTAGCTTTGCTCCACATATTCAAAGTCAGCTTCATTGGCCCCACGAACAGTGTTTTCTTACTAGGCCCCTTTTTCTCTTCTTTCCAGAGTGAGAGTGGTGAGGGGAATTGTTTGAGTATTGATACGCTATATCTACCCAACAGACTTGTTTCGGGCTGACATTCCACATCACAACTTGCCTTAGCTGGGCAGCCTGGTAGTAGCATGTCAGGTCCGGGACTCCCAATCTTCCCCTATATCTAGAGGCCAACAACACCAACCTAGCCACTCTGGCTTTCTTGCCTTGCCAGATAAATGTAAACATCCTGTTCTGTAGGTCTTTTAGTTCTGCTTTTAGACATGGGTCAGGAGTGTTTGGAAAAGATGTAGTAACCTGGGTAATACATTCATCTTTATTGAGGTAATTCTACCTATCCATGATATTTGATGCTTGTTCAACTCTAGTAGTTCTTTTTAAATGTTATCAATTGGGGGGGGGGGGGGATAGTTGCATTGGTATAGTTTATCATACACTTTAGTGATCGTAACCCCTAAGGTTCCGTAGAGTAGTTCCAGGGGTTCCACCTTGCCGCCCGCACTCACTGCGGCCCGCGAAAGCTCCCCTGGCTCTCCCCCTGTCTCTCCCCCTGTCTCCTCCTCAGTAGGAGCACACTCTAGCAGTCCGGCACTTCCGGTACCTGCTGCTATAGAGTGCGTGCAGTCCTCGCCGCCTCAAGCCTCCTGCCCTCCACATCATCAAGGTGATGTGAGATGCAGGGGGTGGGTAAATGAGGAGGATAATGATGATAAAGATTTGTGTGAGCAAGCATTTTTGTGTTTAACGAATATAAAAACCAAACAAAGGAATAGACTGTTGTCTGTGGAAGAAGAACTTTGTGTGTGCCTATCAAAGCTGCGACCACGCATTAAGTTGTTAAACCAAAATCATTACAAAATACATTATTTATTCAAAAGAACGAATTAATTATTATTTATTAATCCTACTGCTTTACACGTCTATTTTGTGATTTACTGTACCCCTGTCGACCATGTGTCATCCAGATAGGGTTTCCTCAAAATTTTACTAAATACTTCAAGGGTTCCTCCAAATAAAAAAGTTTGGAATCACTGCCCTAGTTACATGATGTGGGAGACTCGCAATTTATATTGAAATTTTTTTTGTAGGAGCCTAATTTTGTCGTCTGGGAGAGTAACATTTAGGACCTCTGTCTTGTCGTTATTGATCTTATAACCTGATAGTTCACTGAATTTTAACAATAATTTCTGTAGGTTTAGGAGTGAGACTAGAGGGTTGGCTACGGTTAGGATAACATTGTCCGCAAACAACGAGATGTTATTATTTATTTGTCCTATACCTATCCCTTGAATATCTGAATTTAATCTGATCTTAGAAGCTAGGGGTTCGATTGAGAGGGCGAAGAGGAGAGGACACAAGGAGCATAGCAGTCTCGTTCCATTTTTGACATCTATAGTTTCTAGTTTGGTCCCTGGTAATTTAACAAGTGCTCTAGGGGCCAGATACAGGGCTCTGACCCCTCCAGAAAGGGGCCCACAAAACCAAAGAACTGCATAGTGCTATCCAAGAACCTCCAGTCGATTCTGTCGAAGGCCTTTTCTGCATCAAGACGCAACAGAATGGTTTTGGTCTTAGTTGCATAGATATGTTCTATTATGTCTATAATTTTCCTCATGTTATCAGAGGCTTGCCTGCTGGAGACAAGGCCCACCTGATTTATGTGTAATAACCTAGGTAATGCTAGAATTTAGGAGTGAGATAGGTCTGTAACTACTGCATTGGAGTGTGGTCACGACCTGGTTTATTTATAATGGCTAGGTTAGCTGTAGTCATTGTTGTTGGGATTGACTTCCCTTCCATAAATGAATTAATGGTGAAATATTTGGGAGATTTTTTTTACAATATGGACATGGTGATTTAGCATTCTTGAGGTTTTTGACAGCATTAGCCAAATATATCTGTGTGATTTTCCCATTTAAGCTAATTTGTTTAGCCATGGTTAGTTTTGGGAGATTGCAGGTTTCTAGATAATTTGCTGTAGCCTCTGAATTTGATGGCGTGGGCAGCTCTCTGACCGATTTAAATGATATACATTCGTATAAAAACTTGCGAATTCGTGTGCAATCTCCTGTTCGTCATATGATATCGCTCTGTTTCTGCGTCTAATGGAGGAGATTTCTGTTTTGGTTTCTATACCCCTCAATTTTCTAGCTAATAATCTGTCCGCTTTATTCCCTTTATTGTAATATAGCTGTCTAGTCCAGTTTAGTGCTTTTTCAACCTCTTTTAGGTGTATTTTTTTTAGTTCTAATCTTGGTTCTGTCAGAGCTCTGTATAGTACCTTTGATGGTCTTATTTTATGTTCTTGTTCTAGGTTACATATTTTTTCTGTCAGTTCTTTACACAATTGTTATCTGATTTTGTTCTTATGAGTGGCTATAGAGATTAGGACTCCTCAAATGGTACCTTTATGGGCTTCCCATAACATTGCAGGAGAGTCTACTGATCCTTATTATGACTGAAGTATTCTTCTAAGGAACATTTTTTTTTTTTACAACTTTCGGGTAATTTAGGAGGGATTCATTTAACTTCCAATGAAATAGATTGCTTCTAGTGAAAGGGGATGCCAGAGTAAGGTCAATCGGTGCATGGTCTGACCAAGTAATTGGTCCAATATTTTATTGTAGTGTAGCTTTGAGAATATTTTTAGTTATTAGAAAATAGTCGAGCTGAGAGTAAGTCTGGTGTGGGGTTGAGAGAAATAAGTAGTCCATTTGACCTTGGTGGTTAGCTCTCCATACATCGACTAAAGCAAATTCCTTCACTAGTTCTTTGAACTTTTTTGAAGTTCTTTGAACTAATGTGGAGTGGGCCTTGCCTGGGACTGTGGATTTATCTAATTCTGGGGATAGGGCCATATTCATGTCTCCACCTGGGATCAGAGAAGATAGAAATTGGGGTTCGATTGACTCTAGAATCTCCTTAAGAACTCGGCCTGGTTATCGTTTGGCGTGTATACAGGTACATTTATTAATGTTTGTGCTGAGCCTAACAAGGATCCATATACAATTATAAATCTGCCTTCTGGGTCTGTGGTCACTTTCTCTATTTTAAATGGGATTCCCTGTTTGATTAGAATTGCCACTCCTCTTTTTTTACTACTAAAAGATGAGTAGAATGCTGTCTGAAATGTGTTTCTAAATGTATTTGGGTGGTCTTGGGTGTTAAAATGGATTTCTTGGAGATATTAAATATCTCCCTTTGCCTTTTTAAATTCACGAAGGGCCAATTTTCTTTTTCTGTTGGAATAGAGGCCCTTCAAATTAAGTGAAATGACCTTAAGGAGCATCAATTTCTGTATTTTCCTGATTAGTCCTTACTGAACCGGGTATCCTACCAACATTATATAAAAATGGATATAGTACAGAAAAAAGGGATCCCATGGATTTTTACAACTTACTTCTATAACTAAATAAGATAGTCTTAACATAACATTACAGAAATGTTTCTAACATAATGGTAATACAATTTATGTATACCCTTTCTTTGAATTGTATCTCTCCTTTAGTGTACCATTTGAGACTCACCGCTACTAGAAGCTTAATTACATGTAACAGTGTTTCCCCCACCCTGTGGGAGATTCTGCCATTACTGGTCATGTGGTGCATGATACCTGCTGGTAACAGGAGGGCTGAATAGTCTGCCGATGGTTGAGGGGACACAGGACTAGGCTTCTGGGATTCATACCCTACATATATTTAGCAGTCCATCTGCCGTAGGCTCCAGGGAACTTCCATCTGCCGTAGGCTCCAGGGAACTGAAGATGATCTCCCATGGTAGAACCGATAACCTCTCCCCAAAGTAAGATTACACACCGGGCCGGAGGTATAATAAGAGGAACGGTTTATTGTCTGTACACTAACTGCAGTACACGGCAATCTTCTGCCCAATGCAGTTCCATTCTCAGCTACCCTCTGAAGGATGTTCCCTGGACCTTCACTACAGGTCAAGGGCACCCGCAGCAGTCCCAGCTCTTCCCTGCCCCTCTAGCAGAGGCAGAATTATGGTCACACACTCTCCCCCAAAGGGAAGAGGACCAGAGAAGGCCCAATAGTCAGGCTCTTGGCTGTGTGACCTGCCTCTCTCAAGGGGGTTGAGACATTACTAAATGTGGGGCGGCACCACCCTTAAGTACAGCTAGGAAAAGGGCATCAGGTCTGTCCATGATTGGACATGCTCAGGCCTGACATCACCACCTCCACGTGTCACTCAAATGCAGCACCAGTGAGTGGGGAAAACCCATATTGACTACTGGCAGGCCTGTTTTACCAGGGCTTACTGCCAGAAATAGGACAGGTTAGAAGCCATAGGTGGCATGGCTACATAAATATAGAAAAACTTCAGTGGATAAATCGTCAGTTTTAACTTTAACCTTTAAACTTGGTCTATGTCTAGCAAGGTTAGCCTGTATAATTTTATGTCCTATATCAATGGGATTACACAATACAATAGTTGATCCAAGTACTGTACCTAGAACTAAGCACAATACTTCGGATCAACCAGCACTCAAGCCCTTGACATCAGTAAAAATTACTGACTCCAATAAAATTCCATGGATTGTACATATATAAAACGACAAAAAAAAAAAATATATATATATATACCATACAATATGGTTCAGAGTCCAGTCCATTCAAAAATTAGGGTATGCAGCTCCTTCTTGTTGGATCCAACCCTCGGGTCCAAGATACTAAAAAGATGAAAAAGAAGAAAAAAAGGGCGCAAGACCCATAGTGCAATACAAAATATTTAATGATGGAAAAAAACGGTTAAAAACACTTACAAGATGTAAGCAGGTTACAGGCACATCTATAAAGGTCACTTCAAGGTGTCAGCCAGCTGGGAGAGCCTCGGTGTCCGTCTTCTTGCTGGTGACAGTTTCTGCTCCAGATACCCTCCTCCTGGGTTTGGCTCTGCTCCACTCCTGCTTCCACGTCACGTGTGCTTTGTGACGTCACCGCACTTGTGGTCTTGCGTTGATACACCAGGAGGCCGGGCTAGGGGCCGATACGCTGTCTCCACCAGTCTGACAGATCAGACTTGGATCTCCTGCTCAGCTCCGTTAGTTCAGCAGCCTTAGTGGATACAGCCCTACGCGTTTCGAGAGTCTATCTCTTCGTCAGGGGCTCTGTATCCACCGGGCTGCTGCTCTGTCTATTTCAAGGATTCAAAAATTGGTTTTAACCAATAGATGCCATTCCCTAATTATCTCTGTAGCTGTTAAATACAAAACGATGTAATTGGTCTGAATGACCACTAGGTGGCACCAAAGTAAAATTTAGAGGTGAAGTATAAAGATTGTAAAACCCCACCAAGTTGTATTAAAATTGAGGATGTAAATTTAAATTTGGACTTGTAATATAGGTTAAAAGAATTTCTCATCTCCACCCCCGCTCTAGCTAGGTCCCTGGTCCTCCCTGGTCCTACCGCACCCTCCATCTCCTTCATTAAGGCATACCAAGTATAGTCTGTGGCCTGGTTTAGTGTTTTAACATGCTCCTCAGTTGTCGGGGAACGGAGGGTGGCGGGGAAGGGGTCGGAGGGGTCCCACAGTTCAAATCCATAGGCGGTCAGGACTCAACTCTCCAGCTGGCATTCATGGTAAGTAGAGGAGCGGAGTGTGGTACCTGGACTTTTTGGGTAAATTAGGCAGTCGATCTGTTCCTTCTGTCGCAGGTTACGCCAGGTCACTGGTTTCCCCAGTTGGACTGGTGAGCGCCCGTGAGCTTTTCAAGCTTGTCACATTGGTCAAGCTGTCAGCCTTGGGGAGCCATTAATCCTAAGGTTCCCCCCTCTTGCAAACTCGCTCCATCCATTGCCATTCCACTAATGTATAATGTTAGAATCTAATGAATTGTTATGGTGAGTTTTAGGAGTGAATATTTCTGTGTACTAAATGTCTTTCTACAGATGTAGCAGACCATACTGCGCTCTATATCACACAGTTACGTATATAACATCGCAATTTTTTTGGGGGAAAAATCATACAATGTTATTACCCGCCTCCATTTGTTTATTTGGAAATGTTATAAATAGTGTGTTATGCGGTATTGTGTAATAACAGAAATGGTAACGTCTGCTACATCTCTAATTGTCAGTTGTCAGATAACAATTGAGTGAGTAAGAGGCAGTGAAAGCAAGGGAGAAATATATGGCTGAAGCGAGGACTGGTATAATGAAGGAGAGGAGAAGTTGCCTAAGGGGGTACAGGTACAGTAATACCATTAACAGAACTATTTAATGAGTCACTATTAACAAGTGTTATGCCTGTTAAATGGAGAAGAGCAAATGTAGTCCCATGTCACAAAACTGGTAGTAGGCAGAAAGCAAATAACTTTGGGCTTGTGAGCCAGATGTCTCTAGCGGAGAAATTAATAAAACACTGATACAATATAGATTTGTTGCATATTCCTCACTATCTCTCTAAATCTATTTTTATATCTCCATGTCTCCTACACTAATCTGATCTCATAAATGCTTTGCCTATCTAGGGACTCAGCAATAAAATACATACTGTACTTAGATATCCTTTCCATTCTTCTGCATTTGCTTCTGGGGATATCTTTCTTAAACAATGGCCCTAACTAAATTCTACCTGCTCCAATTCCCCCCCTCCCCAAATTCTATTTTCCCTCCTTGTGGTGCGAATTCCTCTAACCTCTACCAAGCTATTGCATACTTCCCTCCCCTCTCCCTTGTTTCTGTTCTCAATTGAATGCCAATTCACTTTTGAACAACTTCCTTTCTGCATATGACCTTTTCTTCTCTTGCTCCCTGCATGAATAGGATCAAGTCTCCCGTACTTTACTTACCTCCACCCCCGCTCTAGCTATGTCCCTGGTCCTCCCGCACCCTGCTCCTCCATTAGTGTATTAACATGTTCCTCAGTTGTCAGGGAAGGGAGGGAGGTGGGGAAGGGGTCAGAGGGGTCCCGCAGTTCAAACCCATAGGCGGTCAGGACTCAACTCTCCGGCTGGCATTCACGGTAAGTAGGGGGGTGAAGTGTGGTACCTGGACTTGTAGGGTAAATTAGGCAGTCGATCTGCTCCTTCTTTCACAGGTTACGCCAGGCTACTGGTTTCCCCAGTTGGACTGGTGAGCGCCCGTGAGCTTTTCAAGCTTGTCACATTGGTCAAGCTGTAAGCCTTGGGGGAGCTATTAATCCTAAGGTTCCCCCCTCTTGCAAGCTTGTTCCATCTCAGGTTGAGGAAATATTTGTATCCTTGATGTTGTTGGTTGGAGGACAACTGAATTTAGGCTTCACTTGGCGGATCTTTGTTGGTTATGGCCAGCCAATATTTCTGACATTCTGGGCGGTCCTTCCTGGCGGTTCACTCTCTGTGGTTTCGGCTGCGACTGTGGTTTACTGGTGACCTGAGAAGGTGATAGGCCAATTTCTTGCAAGAAGTTCTCTGATTCTTCGGGGTACCGGTGGGCGATCTGTTTTCCATTCCTTATCACAGGTAGCTTGAACGAAAAGCCCCACCGGTATTTAATTCCCCTTTCCCTTAGGAGTGAGGTTAATGATTTCAGCTCTCTGTGGCGTGCCACGGAGACCCTTGAGAGATCATTGAAAATGTGTAGGTTGGAGTGTCACCATTTATTCTGCAGCAGTTGATAATCCTGTCTTTTGGGAATAATGATGGAGTCTCACTATAACATCTCTTGCTCTTTTAGGATCTTCTGATCTAGGTCCTAAAGCTCTATGGGCCCAGTCATTTCAAGATCTCGTTCCTTCATGGTTGGATCGATTGCAGAGAAGAGCCTGATGAGATAGGGATGAAGGTCTTCCACAAGGACCGTCTCAGGTATGTTTCTGACTCTGATGATTTGTCTTCTTTCTCTATTCTCATGGTCTTCCTGACCCTCCTTGAGAAAATTGACTTTGTGTTTGAGTTGTTTTATCTCGTCATCTGTATTTGCCTGCAGTTGGAGGACTTCATCCATTTTAGTTTCCAGATCTGAGGTTCTTTGGGAAAAGGCTGTGATTTCTTCTATACTTCTTTCTTGACTGCTGCGTTCAGATCTGCCTGGAAGGATATTTGCAAGGACTGCTGCATTATCTTGAATAGGCCTGCAAGATAGGACCTAGTAACTTTGCCCTCTTCCTCCTCCTTCTAGGAGTCTTGGTCTGCCATCACGCAGGTTGCTGATTCAGCACGGCCGCCATTTTCTTTATTTTTGTCAGTTTGATTAGTTCCCCCCCAAAAAACATTTGAAACTCCTGCATCGTGATTTTTTTTTTAAATTTATAGACATCACTGGTCTATTCTGCCGGTTCGAGGATATTTGTAGTCCTTTTTTCTGAATCGGAAATTTGTTTTATATATGTTTTATTTCGTAGGCTCCTTGGAGCTCCCTCGCTAGTGATTCATGTCTGTTGATGTCACCGGAAGTTCCCCTGACACCTGATTTTTAATATGATAATGTAGATATTAATTTGATCTTTACATTAGTTCCATTTCCTTAGAAATATACTTGAGTGATTCAAAAGACTTCTATCGAAACGTATCAGTTGGTCAATAAAATATAAACATAATATGTATTTAAAATGTATTGGTTCAGGTTTAAATTATATTTAAATGAAGATGCAGATTCTTGTGAAAAGTGTTGTCTGTAGTAGAATTTGTTTGCGATACACAGTTGTAGCTATGCAAGGACCTAAACAATCTGAATGTTAGCCTTTACATTAAGGATAACATTTCTTATGAGGATGTATATCTGTGACGATGCACGGAACATGTTCCCTGCGGCGTGTTCCCTCCTTACCTGTTGAACTTCTGATCGCCGCCCTCTAGCGGCAAGTCAAGCTTATTTGATGTCTCTCTGTGTGGCGGGCGCCGCCCTCTAGCTGCGAGTCAAGATCCTGTGTCTTTAAGTATTCTGAAGCAAGCGACGCCATCTTGCTTTCTGGCAAATCCTGCACTCTTCCTCCTGACAGGAAGTAAGCCTCACTCTGGCTCTCATTGCCATCAGCTGCCGCTGCCCTTTAAATAAGTCAGTTGCTACCTGCCCTGGTTCCTGCTAGTACTACCTTCACATGCTTTTCCTGCCTAGACGTCCTTGGGACTTTTACTTACCTCCTTTGGATTCCTGGAAGACTGGGACAGTCACTCATTCTACTTCTGAGGTTAGTTTACCATGCGGGTATTGTAGGACCTGCTGAGTAGGGTTTACCTTGATGTGGTAGCAGGCTTCTAATTATTTGGCCAATGGATTAAAATAAAGAACCCTTACTTTGTATTTAGTTTCGCTGCACTCTTCTGTTACTGGCACTATGCCTTTAAGGAAGCTGGACATCCTCCAAGACGCTATTCTATTGTTACCTTGTGCTCTGGACTCTTTCCTCCCCTGCTCCGCACTTGTGGCAAACACACATCGCGGTGGTGCCTGAGAATGCGCGCATTCCCGCTCTGCTGCAAGAGCGTGCGCGCACATGCAGCTGAGCTAGTCGTGTCTCTGAGCTTGGCTCCGCACCTCCGGACGCGTCGCGCATTCTCCTGCGAGACGCGTGCTCACGTGACTACGTACGCCGATCCCAAGCTGCGCGGCAACTTCTCCTCTATTCGTTCTCCTGCAGCTTCCCCACCTTGCTATCGGGTCCCTTCCCTTCTCTCGGCTTGTGTGTAGGAGCACAAGCCGGACAGTATCGTAGTTTCAGTGTATCAAGGTATTCGCTAAAGTTTAGCCAGATGTTTGTCAATGAGTGATCTGGTGAAGTGGTTATAAGAAGCACTACAAAGTGTTGTAGAAGAAGTTACTTGATGTTTATATCCTAATAAGCTGTATTAGGTTTCGCTATATTGTACATACTGTAATTTTTCTGTTTTATATCAGAAAAATATCTGCCATGTCTGTAGTGAAGTAAATGTACTTGGCTAAAAGATTTAATAGAATTAGATAACTAATTTATCTATGAAATGTTTTACCAGGAAGAAATACATTGAGTTAACTCGTTTTCAAGTATGTGCTGAGCAGAGTTATCATGACAGTACACAGTTACATTAAATACAGGGTTATACATTATATTTAAAGGCATTGCATGAGCAGTTAAAGATAATATATGTTATAGGTGTACATTATGTAACAGTTACAGACCAGATTAAAATGTTAGATAGCTTTAGTTTTAATAAAGAGTTAAATACCAATTGTAAATAGTCAGTTAGGTTGAGCTGCTGCGTTAATTATTGATTAATGATTGTTGCAATCAGTAATCAGATGTCTTATTTTGTTGTTAATTGCATTTGGTTCAGATAGCTGTAGCTTGTATTGGCTCCAATTCAAAGATTCATTCCAAAATCAATATGGCTCAGTAATTCATATCTATCCTTTGTCTACCATTCAACCATACACATAGGATGCTGATGTGAGTGAAAAATAAATCCATTGGACTACATGTGTGTAGATGTTTGAGAAGAATACAGAATATTTATAAAAAAATATGAAACCAGGAAAATAAGGTATTGGTTGTTTGGACATTGTCTTTTTTGTGTGTGAATGGTTGTTGTGCTATGTGATATTGTCCATTGTAATTGTGTTGTGTTCCTATTTGTCTTGTGATTTTGGTTCCCTATATGAGGGTGTAGAGCTGTGACTAGTGTATAGTGATTGAATCTAAGGAATTGTTATGGTGAGTTTTAGGAGTGAATATTTCTGTGTACTAAATGTCTTTCTACAGATGTAGCAGACCATACTGTTCTCTTTATCACACAGTAACGTATATAACATCGCAATCTTTTAAAAAAAAATCATACAATGTTATCACCCGCCTCCATTTGTTTGTTTGGAAATGTTATAAATAGTGTGTTATGCGGTATTGTGTAATAACAGAAATGGTAACGTCTGTTACATCTGTATTTGTCAGTTGTCAGATAACAATTGAGTGAGTAAGAGGCAGTGAAAGCAAGAGAGAAATATACTGCACCGACACACTTTATTCGAGCAAATACCCAGTATGTACCTGGCAGATACCTGGAATGAGCCGCTCCTCACCTCTGACAAGCCCCGTTGCGTTTGCCTTCCCAGCCTGGGTTCATGCCTGGCTGACGGGCGGCTGATCTGTTAAATGATAATGATTAGGATTTAATAGGCTGCAATGCTTCGCGTGTCTACCAGATGGCATAAATTCATGAATTGTAATGCAGTATATATATATATACTGTGCAGTATTGCAGCCAGCGGGAATAAAATGCTTCAATACCTGCATGGAAAATACCTCAATGCACTCGGGCAGAAAACAGTCACAAACCTCAATACACCCGGGTATACCCAAATTCGTGGGACTAGCCAAGCTCGAATAAAGTGTGTCGCCAGTGTATGGCTGAAGCGAGGAGTGGTATAATGAAGGAGAGAAGACGTTGCCTAAGGGGGTACAGGTACAGTAATAGCATTAACAGAACTATTTAATGAGTCACTATTAACAAGTGTTATCCTTTTAAATGGAGAAGAGCAAATGTAGTCCCATGTCACAAAACTGGTAGTAGGCAGAAAGCAAATAACTTTGGGCTTGTGAGCCAGATGTCTCTAGCGGAGAAATTAATAAAACACTGATACAATATAGATTTGTTGCGTATTCCTCACTATCTCTCTAAATCTATTTTTATATCTCCATGTCTCCTACACTAATCTGATCTCATAAATGTTTTGCCTATCTAGGGACTCAGCAATAAAATACATACTGTACTTAGATATCCTTTGCATTCTTCTGCATTTGCTTCTGGGGATATCTTTCCTAAACAACGGCCCTAACTAAATTCTACCTGCCCCCCCCAAATTCGATTTTCCCTCCTTGTGGTGCGAACACCTCTAACCTCATACCAATCTATTGCATACTTCCCTCCCCTCTCCCTTGTTTCTGTTCTCAATTGAATGCCAATTCACCTTTGAACAACTTCATTCCTGCATATGACCTTTTCTTCTCTTGCTCCCTGCATGAATAGGGATCAAGTCTCCCCTACTTTACTTACCTCCACCCCCTGGTCCTCCCGCACCCTCCTCCTCCATTAGTGTATTAATATGCTCCTCAGTTGTCGGGGAAGGGAGGGAGGTGGTCAGGACTCAACTCTCGGGCTGGCATTCATGGTAAGTAGGGGGAGGAAGTGTGGTATCTGGACGTGTAGGGTAAATTAGGCATTCGATCTGCTCCTTCTGTCGCAGGTTACGCCAGGCCACTGGTTTCCCCAGTTGGATTGGTGAGCGCCCGTGAGCTTTTCAAGCTTGTCACATGGTCAAGCTGTAAGCCTTGGGGGAGCCATTAATCCTAAGGTTCCCCCCTCTTGCAAGCTTGCTCCATCTCAGGTTGGGGAAAGGTTTGTATCCTTGATGTTGTTGGTTGGAGGACAACTGAATTTAGGCTTCACTTGGCGGATCTTTGTTGGTTATGGCCAGCCAATGTTTCTGACATTCAGGGCGGTCCTTCCTGGCGGTTCACTCTCTGTGGTTTCGGCTGCGACTGTGGTTTACTGGTGACCTGAGAAGGTGATAGGCCAATTTCTTGCAAGAAGTTCTCTGATTCTTCGGGGTATCGGTGGGCGATCTGTTTTCCATTCCTTATCACAGGTAGCTTGAACGAAAAGCCTCACCGGTTTTTAATTCCCCTTTCCCTTAGGAGTGAGGTTAGTGGTTTCAGCTCTCTGTGGCGTGCCACGGAGACCCTTGAGAGATCATTGAAAATGTGTAGGTTGGAGTGTCACCATTTATTCTGCAGCAGTTGATAATCCTGTATTTTGTGGAATAATGATGGAGTCTCACTGTAACATCTCTTGCTCTTTTAGGATCTTCTGATCTAGGTCCTAAAGCTCTATGGGCCCAGTCATTTCTAGATCTCGTTCCTTTATGGTTGGATCGATTGCAGAGAAGAGCCTGATGAGATAGGGATGAAGGTCTTCCACAAGGACCGTCTCAGGTATGTTTCTGACTCTGATGATTTGTCTTCTTTCTCTATTCTCATGGTCTTCCTGACCCTCCTTAAGAAGATGGACTTTGTGTTTGAGTTGTATTATCTCGTCATCTGTATTTGCCTGCAGTTGGAGGACTTCATCCATTTAAGTTTCCAGATCTGAGGTTCTTTGGGAGAAGGCTGAGATTTCTTCTTTAATATCCTTGACTGCTGCGTTCAGATCGGCCTGGAAGGATATTTGCAAGGACTGCTGCATTATCTTGAATAGGCCTGCAAGATAGGACCTACAGCCGCGACCCCTTTTATTCTCCAACATCTCCGAATTTTTTCAGGCATTTTTTCCGAATGCCACGCACTTCACCTGACTTCACCACGTTCATGCCGCATTCTTACCGCATTCATACCGCATTCATGTTGCATTCATACCCGCGGTTGATGTGTTTATTGATAATGGTTCGGATTTAATTGGTTGCAATTCTTCGCGTATCCACCAGATGGCAGATATTCATGAATTGTAATGCGCATGCGCTTCAGTAATGTGTCGACTTGCAGGTTTTTAAAAGAATACCACAATGGTCCATTGTACAGTGGCGACCACCTTTAGTCTAGAGCCGCGATTTTCAGATTATCCCAGTTATGTGCGGTTTTGTGTTGTTTTCGCCCGGAGTGAACTGCGTAATTTTCGCGCTCGTGATATTAGCGTTTTATTCTCGCTGTCTGCAATACTGCAATGCCGTGTAAAAACTCAGGGGGGCGTTTTCGAGCTGTTGTCTTGGAAGTCTAATACCTTCGCGGTTCAACCTACGTCAGTACACAGTCTGTGTGTGTGCGCGCAGTAATTGTAAATTTGCATATTTAAAGTATACATGCATTTGCAGTGCTATGCTGCTGTACGGTACAGTATGTCTCATTTGAAAATTGTTGAAACGCATAGGCGTGTACAGTACTGTAACAGTGTCACATTTCGGCATACAGTATACAGCGCTCTCCACCCTCTCAGGATAATTAACTGCACTGCAGGGTATTTCAACTTCTTATCTTCTGTGCAATGCAGTACATCTCTCCCACACCATTCCTTTGAACGTGTGTCTGGTTTGAATCACATTCCTGCTTGACAGCAGGATTTTACTGCGCATGCACCTGTAACTTCGCCCACCACTGCTTGCTTGCCTGAGTGAGTGACCCAAAAAAAATTAAAAATTAAAAAAAAAAATTTATTGTAAGTTTTTTATTTTTATTTTCTCCACAAGCCTGCAAAAACCATCTTACTGTATTACGATATTCAATCTGTGCTGTACAGTATCTTTTGACTGTATTGTATTTGGGGGTGTATTATTATGATGAACTGCCTTTAGAAATTAAATTATGTCTTTAGCTTTGAATTTCATGCACCGTCTTTAATTTTTGGAATCTTGCCATTGTGTTTTGAATCTGTCCATAGCCGAGCTTGAAAGCCTCACTGCGCCTGCGTGTACTCTATGCCTCTTTGAGATGGGAGCTAGCTGCTTACTGCGCATGAGTCACCCAACCCCCCCCTCTCCACAGAGTCATTCGACAGACACCTCCACAGAGTCATTCATTTTCAGAAGTTAGTCATTGTGTTTTTAATCAGTCCCTAGCCGAGCGTCAATCGCCTCACTGCGCCTGCGTGTACTCTAAGCCTCTTCGAGATGGGAGCTAGCTGCTTACTGCGCATGAATCACCCAATCCCCCCCCCTCTCCACAGAGTCGTTAATTTTCTGGATCTTGCCATTGTGTTCTTAATCCGTCCATAGCTGAGTTTCAAAGCCTCACTGCGCCTGCGTGTGATCCTTTTTCAGATGGGAGCTATTTAGCTGCTTAGCTGCTTACTGCGCATGAGTCACCCAACCCCCCCTCTCCACAGAGTCGTTAATTTTCTAAATCTTGCCATTGTGTTCTTAATCTGCCCATAGCCAAGCTACAGTACAAAGCCTCACTGCACCTGCGTGTAATTCTCTTTGAGACGGGAGCTTTGAGGCTTTGTTTACGGCAACGTTTTGGAAAATCCCTTCTCGAATTTGATTTGCACAGAGCATCACCTTGATATTATAATAATATTAATAGCATGTTTTTGTATAGCGCTGTTAATTACAGTTTACGTAGCGCTTTGCAGAGACATTTTGCAGGCACAGGTCCCTCCCTGTCCGGTGGAGCTCACAATCTACTGTTTGTTTTTGGTGCCTGAGGCACAGGGAGTTAAAGTGACTTGCTTTTTATGTACTGTATTTGGGGGTTGTATTTGGGGGTTTAGTGAACAAATTATTATGATGAACTGCCTTTTGAAATTACTATACTCTACATTATGTAATTTCTTTGAACTGCAGCACACCCAATCCTTCATCCCTCCCCCACGCACACACAAACTATTTTCGACAGACACCTCCACAGTCATTCATTTCCTGAAGTTAGTCATTGTGTTTTTAATCCGTCCCTAGCCGAGTGTCAATCACCTCACTGCGCCTGCGTGTACTCTAAGCCTCTTTGAGATGGGAGCTAGCTGCTTACTGCGCATGAGTCACCCAACCCCCCCCTCTCCACAGAGTCATTCGACAGACACCTCCACAGAGTCATTCATTTTCTGAAGTTAGTCATTGTGTTTTTAATCCGTCCCTAGCCGAGCGTCAAACGCCTCACTGCGCCTGCGTGTACTCTAAGCCTCTTTGAGATGGGAGCTAGCTGCTTACTGCGCATGAGTCACCCAACCCCCCCCCTCTCCACAGAGTCATTCGACAGACACCTCCACAGAGTCATTCATTTTCTGAAGTTAGTCATTGTGTTTTTAATCCGTCCCTAGCCGAGCGTCAATCGCCTCACTGCGCCTGCGTGTACTCTAAGCCTCTTTGAGATGGGAGCTAGCTGCTTACTGCGCATGAGTCACTAAACACCCCCCCCCCTCTCCACAGAGTCATTCGACAGACACCTCCACAGAGTCATTCATTTTCGGAAGTTAGTCATTGTGTTTTTAATCCGTCCCTAGCCGAGTGTCAATCGCCTCACTGTGCCTGCGTGTACTCTAAGCCTCTTCGAGATGGGAGCTAGCTGCTTACTGTGCATGAATCACCCAATCCTCCCCCTCTCCACAGAGTCGTTAATTTTCTGGATCTTGCCATTGTGTTCTTAATCCGTCCATAGCGGAGTTTCAAAGCCTCACTGCGCCTGCGTGTGATCATTTTTCAGATGGGAGCTATTTAGCTGCTTAGCTGCTTACTGCGCATGAGTCACCAAACCCCCCCTCTCCACAGAGTCGTTAATTTTCTAAATCTTGCCATTGTGTTCTTAATCGCCCATAGCCAAGCTACAGTACAAAGCCTCACTGCGCCTGCGTGTAATTCTCTTTGAGACGGGAGCTTTGAGGCTTTGTTTACGGCAACGTTTTGGAAAATCCCTTCTCGAATTTGATTTGCACAGAGCATCACCTTGATATTATAATAATATTAATAGCATGTTTTTGTATAGCGCTGTTAGTTACAGTTTACGTAGCGCTTTGCAGAGACATTTTGCAGGCACAGGTCACTCCCTGTCCGGTGGAGCTCACAATCTACTGTTTGTTTTTGGTGCCTGAGGCACAGGGAGTTAAAGTGACTTGCTTTTTATGTACTGTATTTGGGGGTTGTATTTGGGGGTTTAGTGATCAAATTATTATGATGAACTGCCTTTTGAAATTACTATACTCTACTCTACATTATGTAATTTCTTTGAACTGCAGCACACCTAATCCTTCATCCCTCCCCCACGCACACACAAACTATTTTCGACAGACACCTCCACAGTCATTCATTTCCTGAAGTTAGTCATTGTGTTTTTAATCCGTCCCTAGCCGAGCGTCAATCGCCTCACTGCGCCTGCGTGTACTCTAAGCCTCTTTGAGATGGGAGCTAGCTGCTTACTGCGCATGAGTCACCCAACCCCCCCCTCTCCACAGAGTCATTCGACAGACACCTCCACAGAGTCATTCATTTTCTGAAGTTAGTCATTGTGTTTTTAATCCGTCCCTAGCCGAGCGTCAATCGCCTCACTGCGCCTGCGTGTACTCTAAGCCTCTTTGAGATGGGATCTAGCTGATTACTGCACATGACTCACCCAATCCCCCAAACCCTTTGAGGCTTTGTTTATGGTAACGCTTTGGAAAATCCCTTCTCGAATTTGATATGTAAATCTGATGTGCACAGCATTGTGAGAATTGAGGGTAAAAAAAACATTAACTGATTCATGTTGTTTTGTCATTCATTCTTATACTGTAGGGTTGGGGGGGGAGGGGGTGTGGTTGTTGTCAATGATTATGATTACCAGGAATGTGAATAAATATTTATTTTATTTCATCAGGAACAAAAAAATACAAATATAAAAATAATCATGAATAATACATAATGCATTCTTTATTAAGTTCTTCTGGCAGATTGAAATTGGATAAACATTTACAAAACATTTGTAAAACATGGAGAAACATGAATTATGCACATTTATAAGAATATAATTTAATAATATATATACTGTAATGTATAATATATATATATATATATATATATATATATATATATATATATATCTACAAAAAACACAGGCGCACTCATAGCGTAAAATAGTATATCAATATATTTATGGATAGAAGGATTTTAAAATTACACACTCACAAACATAGCTGTAGTAAAGCATTTTTGAGTAAAACTCAGCCCGTTCAGACGCAGGAACCCAGTGAGGGGGACTTTGTTGTAATGTCCCTGGTATAACCTGCTGTAGTAGCCCCTCTTTGTCCTTGCAGGGACCGGAGACCACGAGGGATGCCGCCTTCCCCTCGTTCCGGCGTTACACAGTGAGTCCACAGATCCAGATCTCGCGTGAGCTCGGTGACATCAGTGAGGTCTTTGCCGGAGAAGCCTCACAGGGGAAAGCGGGCTGGAAGGCTGGATGGCTAATATAGATGCTAGCAGCACAGCAATGAGTGGAAGTATAAAGTATAAAAGCTGGACAATATACTCCACAGCACTCTTTCAAGAGAAACAAGGAAAAGACCCAGCGGACTGTAAAAGCTATAGACCCATCTCGTTAATAAACTGAAACACGAAAATATTTGCCAAACTTTTAGCTAACCGCCTTAACCAGGTGTTGTCCAAGTTGGTCCATCCCGATCAAGTAGGGTTCATATGCGGTCGACAAGCAGCTCAACAGAATTGATTGGCCCTACTTGAGAGAGACGCTTGGGGCGTTCGGATTGGGGGGGAGAATGATAGAGGCAATTCTCGCTCTGTATCGGGGACCGACGGCGAAGGTCAGACACCAGGGCTTCCCCTCGGGAGAATTTCAGATAAAGAGCGGCACCAGGCAGGGTTGTCCTCTGTCACCCCTTCTCTTTGCGCTATGTATTGAACCCCTAGCGGCGCACATCCGCCTTAGCCCGAATATAGCAGGAATCCAAATTAGTGATCAGCCACATAAGGTGGCCCTGTACGCTGATGACGTGATACTCACACTATCACAGCCCCTCACCTCTCTGCCGAACGTTTTCCAAATATTAGGGGAATTTAATACGTTATCGGGGTTTAAGATTAACCAGGCAAAATCAGAAGCCCTAAATATCAATTTACCTAAAGTTACCGAGAAACTGATCACGGTGAACTTTGATTTCAAATGGCAAACCTCCTCCATAAAATATCTAGGAATCAATATCACGAAACAGTCAGGCACCCTTTATAAAGCTAATTACCCCAGATTAATTTGGACACTGAAGGAAGATCTCCGGAAATGGGCAGGGTACAACATATCCTGGATTGGCAGGATTCAATCTCTAAAAATGAATCTCCTTCCCAGAATTCTGTACCTATTTCAGACTCTTCCGGTCCCTATAATCAGGGAAGAGATCCTGAGGTTACAGTCCGCAATGGTGAAATTTATCTGGGGTAATAAAACCCCCCGCGTCAAAACTAGCACACTAATTCGGCCTACAACAAAAGGAGGATTAGCGGTACCTTGCCTGTTGTCGTATTATAGAGCGGCCCAATTAACTCAAATCATCCAGTGGCACACCCACCCTAGTCGAAGGCATTGGGTGGAGCTGGAGGCGGCCTGCTGTGCCCCGGTGGCGCTGCAGGACCTGATCTGGCTTCCAAATAGGGTCCGTAAGGACTTCAAACTCCCGCTCCCCGCGATTGTCGGCTCTTTGGCAGTATGGGACAAAAGCAAATACAAACATGTCTTAATGAGACAACACTCCTTGATGACCCCAATTTTGGGAAACCCTGATTTCGCTCCAGGCCTGCAGAGGAAGGATTTCATTATTTGGACACAGAAGGGCTACACTCACCTTTTACACCTGGAGGGTAGAATTTCTATCAAACCATTTGAGCAAATTAAGTCTGAAAAGTCAGTTCCAAACTCAGAATTCTTTAGATACCTCCAGTTAAGAGCTTTTTATGATAAATTCCCCATTCGGGCTCAACGCACTAATTTTGAACAGCTCTGTTCTACTGGAACAGAAACCAGGGGACTTATCTCTACAATGTACAAAGCGGTGGTCTGTCCGAATCCTGACGCCGACGTGACATTAAAATATAGGAATAGATGGGAAAGAGACCTAGGGGACACATTAGAGGACAAGGAATGGGACTATATCGTCTTGGCGGCAGCTAAGAGCTCAATTTGCACGACATTAAAGGAGAACGCGTATAAGGTCCTGATGAGGTGGTATTTGACCCCACTACAATTGTCAAAGTTTGTCAGGGGCTACCCCCCATTGTGCCCTAAACAATGTGGGGAGCAGGCAGACTTGCTACACATGCTGTGGGGTTGCACCAAGATACTCCCAATCTGGGAAGATATCAGAAATTGGCTCCAGAGAATTCTCGACTGCGCGATCCCTTTAGACCCCTGGTTGTTTCTGCTGGCCAGACGCACCCCGGGGTTAAACAGGTCGGAGCACAAATTGATTGCACATTTTGCAACTGCCCTGAGGTGCGAAATCGCAGCATTGTGGAAGCAGTCGGAACTACCAAATATCCCAAAAATCAGGAATAGAATTTGGCACGTTTGCCGGATGGAACAGTTAACGAGTCTGGTTAACGACACCGGCACAAACTTTCTAAAACTCTGGTCTCCATGGCTAGACCTGAACGATATCCCAGGGATCAATGCCTCCAACATACTGCTCTAATAGCTCTAGGCGCGTTCTCCTTTGATGAGTGTAGGGGACGGGGAGACATAGAATACGATCAACAAGAGGGGATACCTAAATTCGGAAGCAAAATAAGCGAGCAGGGACTAGGATACATACGTGAGATTAGACGCCAACATTACGATTGCAGTTAACCTGAGATCTGTCGGACCGGAAGTCTTCAAAGCCCAAGAGATCCAGAGCCTTGATGGAACCGTAGTTTCCAAGATGAGCCCAACGGAGCTGAAGCCTCTCTGGGGCAACCTCACCTCCCCCCCTCCCTTCCTCCTCCCCCTGGTGTCGTATGATTGTAAGTCTTGTTGGTCTGTACGTAACCCCGGTATGTCTTACGTGAGTCTACTTATAAAATGAGTTGGTATGGGTACTGTTGTATAAGACAATGGGTTGGCAGAAAATGTGATAATTGTACCATGCACTCAATAAAAACTTTTTTGGTTGAAAAAAAAAAAAGATTTCAAAGGATCTCAGCATGAGAATTAAGGAGATTACACGAGCGGACAACGAATTGCAGATATCCAACGCTTGTTAACTGCTTCTGGCCTCGTTGTTCCATCAACCACCATGTGCTATCATGCACACGGAAAAGCCAAACAACGCATGAGGACACCAACGGTAACTAACGCGTAATTATATTTATATAACTATATAATACTGTATATCTATTATTGTTTATATTACTGCATATTAATAGAACTATTTAGTATAGATCTATCTAATTTTATAGTTATTTCGGTATATGTATATAACTAAAGTATATAATACAGTATATCTATTATTGTTTATATTGCAGCATATTAATAGAACTGTATAGTATAGATCTATCTAATTTTTTAGTTATTTCTGTATATTTATATAACTACAGTATATAATACAATATATCTATTATTGTTTATATTGCTGCATATTAATAGAACTGTATTGTATGGATCTATCCAATTTTATAGTTATTTCGGTATATTTATATAACTACAGTATATAATACAGTATATCTATTATTGTTTATATTGCTGCATATTAATAGAACTATATAGTATAGATCTATCTAATTTTATACTATTTTTACTGTAAATGATGTGCTGTACTTGTGGCCTACTGCACTTTAACTTGCCGGATTGTTGTTTTTCTGTACACAGTAGGGAGACAACTCTTCTGGTCGACAAAATAAGTGAAGAGAATGATGAGAAGAGTGCCTTAAGGGTCAAATACACTCTGCAGCAAAATCACAATCTCACTGTATCCGAGACCACCATAAAGAAGATGAGACGCAGAATTGGATGGAAATATGGACGTGTGAGGTTAGTACTGGACAGTACAGGAGGTTAAAGTGTTGTTTAAGAAACTGTACTGTACCGCTAAAATTATTCCTTGACATTACAGAGCGTACCCTATGATAAGGGACGTTAACAAGATCAAGAGAGTGGTCCAGGCTCGGGCATGGATTGACAGTGGAGAAACTTTCCAGGATTGCATCTTCACTGACGAGTCTACTGTATCGCTGGAGAGATTTGCCACCTTTGCATTCCACAAAAAAGGTCGCATATCTATGAAGCCGCGTTCAAAACACCCAGTGAAGATGCATGTGTGGGGTGCCATCTCTAGGCGTGGACCAGGATGCATTGTCATCTTTGAAGGTAAAATCAGTCACACACTTTTGCCTTATGCACTGTACTTTTCTTGTTATAGGAATCATGAATAAAGCTTTTTTTCCAAGAGAAAATTGTGCCTGAGATTGTGGAATACATCACACGTGAGTTCCCAGATGGTCACCGTTTCTACCAGGACAACGATCCGAAGCACACTGCGTCAACAGCACATATTCTTGAGCGCGGTATCAACTGGGTGAAGACGCCAGCGGAGTAAGTGCGGTAACCGTGTCTCATTTTTCCCCACTGTTTTTACTGTGTACTGTATCTCTTTAACAAATTGTCCTTTTTTTCCCCCTCCAATGACAGATCGCCAGACTTCAATCCTATCGAAATGGTCTGGCATCAGCTGAAGGACCATATCCAAAAAGTTGTGAAACCCTCCAAAAAGGATGAGTTGGCGCAAGGCATAATGAGTTTTTGGAACGATGTACTCACCGTGGAACGATGCAATAAATATATTGACCATATTGCGACTGTGTTGCCCATTGTGATCGCGCATAATGGGCAAGCATCAGGAAGGTAGTATGGTATAGTACTGAACTGTAGTATTGTAAGTACAGTATGATACAGGTAAGTATGGCACAGATTTTTCCTTTCCTGAGAGAGCAGCACTAGCCATCTGGTTGCAAAGTATTTAACAGAAGTTGCAGTATACAGTAGTTACAGTATACTGTAGACTAGTTTGACAGTACTAACTGCATACTGTAGTCCAATATGGAGTAGCTATACAGTACACAATGCCATAATATGCACCTAACTGCACAATTTTTTTCTTTCCTGAGAGAGCAGTACTAGCCATCTGGTTGAAAAGTATTTAACAGAAGTTACAGTATACAGTAGTTCCAGTATACAGCAGCGGCAGCTTTTATTCGAGTAAAAGCCGCCGGCTGCATGCGTCTGGGAAGCGGGTAGCCGCGGCGCGTGGCGGCGCACTGTGACGTCACAGTAACATGCGCGCCCGGCTTCCCCGTCTTCCCCGGCTTCCGCAGGCTTCCCCGACACCCCTGGAGATCAAATGAAGGTAAGCGGGGGTGCGGGGAAGCAGAGCGGCATAGCAGGAGCCTTGTACGGGGTCGGGAAGGGATTTAAATTGCGCGCGAAGTGGAGGGGGGGTGCGTGGGGGAAACGCGGCGGCGCGCGGTTGTTACTGGCGGCAGCTGGGGTAGATCCCGGCTTGCCGGCGGCATTCAGTGCAATAAAAGATGTCGCTACTGTAGACTAGTTTGACAGTACTATACAGCACACAATGCCATAATACAGTATGCACATAACTGCACTAATTTTTTGTTTTCTTGTCTTTTCAGAAAAAAAGGATGGACTGGGGGAGAGGGGGGTATCATGTGTAAAGTTTGTGAACTGTTTGTACAGTTAAGTGTATCTAAACTGCAGTCATGATTTACACAAAACCACCCCACTCTCAATGAACTACTGTACACAGAATGAGGAAGAAGATAAAGACGAAAAAAATTATATTATTATATATATATTATTATATATTATTAATTAATATTATTATCAATGTGCAATATTCATGATTATCCACCGGCCCTCAATTTTCAACTGACAGAAGAACTGAATAAAGACTGCATTTTGTATTATTCATGATTATTTGTATATTTGTATTTTTTGTTCCTGATAAAATAAAATAAATATTTCTTTACATTCATGATAATCATAATCATTGACCCCCCCCTACACCAAAGAAAAAGAAAGAATGACAAAAAGTGGTAACTTACTGCATCAAAAACATGAATCAGATTATGTTTTTTTTAACACTCAATTTTACAGTGCTGTGCAAATCAGATTTACATATCAAATTCGAGAAGGGATTATCACAAGCGTTACCGTAAATAAAGCCTCAAAGGGTTGGGGGGGTGGATTGGTGAGTCGTGCGCAGTAATCATCAGCTAGCTCCCTTCCCAAAGAGGATTACAGAGAGGTGACTCAAAGCCAACAATAGGAAAATAAATGAATGGTTTTGAGGATTACACGCCGGCGCAGAGAGGTGATGCTCGGCTAGGGACGGACGATTAAAAGCACAATGACAAGCTTTAGAAACGGAATGGCTCTGGAGAGGTGTCGATAAGAGGTTCAAATCCTTGAGCGAGCCTTGTGTGTGTTTTGGGGGAGAGGGGTACAGGGTACAGCTGCATGAAGGATTAGTTGTACTGTAGTTAAAAGACATGACATATTTTCAACAGGCAGGTCATCATAATAATTTGATCCCCACACCCCCATATACAGAAAAAGCACACAAATCAACCATGTGCAGTCAAACGCACAGTGTCGCAGTCCAAAGCTACAGCACAGATTGAATATCATAATATCAAGATGGTTTAGGCAGGCTTGTGGAGAAAATAAAAAATAAAAAATGACGAGAAAAAAAAAATATATTTTTTTCTTTTGGGTCACTCACTCTTGAACTTCGCAAGCAAGCAGTGGTGAAGTTATTGACGCATGCGCAGTAATTATCAGCTATCAAGCAGGAATGTGATTGAAACCAGAAAGACACACATTCAAAGGAATGGTGTGGGAGAGGTGTACTGTACTGTAGATAAGATAAGAAGTTGAATTACTGCAGTGCAGTAAATTAGCCTGTGTGTGTGCGGGTGCGAGCGAGGGGAGAGCGCTGTATATGCCGAAATGTGATACTGTTACAGTACACGCCTATGCGTTTCAACAATGTTCAAATGAGACATACAGTACTGCACATGCATGTATAAATATGCAAATTTACAATTACTGCGTGCGCACACGCTCACTGTGTACTGATGTACTGTAGGTTGAACTGCTAAAGTATTAGACTTTGAAGACAACAGCTCGCGAACGCCCCCCTGGGTTTTTAGACGGTATAGCAGTATTGCAGACATACTGCCTCTGCCCGCGGTTATCAGAGTTGCGCCGCAACGCGGCACTAGGGTAAAGGTGGCCGCCACTGTAGTAACTTTGCCCTCTTCCTCCTCCTTCTAGGAGTTTTGGTCTGCCATCACGCATGCTGCCGAATCAGCCCGACCGCCATTTTCTTTATTTTTGTCAGTTTGTTGAGTTGCCCTCCAAAAAACATTGTAAACTCCTGCATCGTGGTTTTTTTTTTAACTTTATAGACATCACTGGTCTATTCTGCCGGTTCAAGGATATTTGTGGTCCAGTTTTCTGAATCGGAAATTTGTTTAATATATGTTTTATTTCGTAAGCTCCTTGGAGCTCCCTCGCTAGTGATTCATGCCTGTTGATGTCACCGGAAGTTTCCCTGACACCTGATTTTTAATATGATAATGTAGATATTAATTTGATCTTTACATTAGTTCCATTTCCTTAGAAATATACTTGAGTGATTCAAAAGACTTCTATCGAAACGTATCAGTTGGTCAATAAAATATAAACATAATATGTATTTAAAATGTATTGGTTCAGGTTTAAATTATATTTAAATGAAGATGCAAATTCTTGTGAAAAGTGTTGTCTGTAGTAGAATTTTTTTGCGTTACACAGTTGTAGTTATGCAAGGACTTAAACAATCTGAATGTTAGCCTTTACATTAAGGATAACATTTCTTATGAGGATGTATATCTGTGACGATGCATGGAATACGCCCCCTGCGGCATGTTCCCTCCTTACCTGTCTCTCTGTGTGGCGGGCGCCGCCCTCTAGCTGCGAGTCAAGATCCTGTGTCTTTAAGTATTCTGAAGCAAGCGACGCCATCTTGCTTTCTGGCAAATCCTGCACTCTTCCTCCTGACAGGAAGTAAGCCTCAATCTGGCTCTCATTGCCATCAGTTGCTGCTGCTGCCCTTTAAATAAGTCAGTTGCTACCTGCCCTGGTTCCTGCTAGTACTACCTTCAAATACTGTTCCTGCCTAGACGTCCTTGGGACTTTTACTTACCTCCTTTGGATTCCTGGAAGACTGGGACAGTCACTCATTCTACTTGTGAGGTTAGTTTACCGTGCGGGTAGTGTAGGACCTGCTGAGTAGGGTTTACCTTGACGTGGTAGCAGGCTTAAAATTCTTTGGCCAAAGGATTCAATTAAAAAACCCTTACTTTGTATTTAGTTTAGCTGTACTCTTCTGTTACTGGCGCTATGCCTTTAAGGAAGCTGGAAGTCCTCCAAGAAGCTATTCTATTGTTACCTTGTGCTCTGGACTCTTTCCTCCCCTGCTCCGCACTTGTGGCAAAGACACACCGCGGTGGTGCCTGAGAATGCGCGCATTCCCGCTCTGCTGCCAGAGCGTGCGCGCACATGCAGCTGGGCTAGTCGTGTCTCTGAGCTTGGCTCCGCACCTCTGGACGCGTCGCGCATTCTCACGTGACTACGTGCGCCGATCCCCAGCTGCGCGGCAACTTCTCCTCTATTGGTTCTCCAGCAGCTTCCCCACCTTGCTATCGGGTCCCTTCCCTTCTCTCGGCTTGTGTGTAGGAGCACAAGCGGGACAGTATCGTAGTTCCAGTGTATCAAGGTATTCGCTAAAGTTTAGCCAGATGTTTGTCAATGAGTGTTCTGGTGAAGTGGTTATAAGAAGCACTACAAAGTGTTGTAGAAGAAGTTACTTAATATTTATATCCTATTAAGCTGTTTCGCTATACTGTACATACTGTAATTTTTCTGTTTTATATCAGAAAAATATCTCCCATGTCTGTTGTGAAGTAAATGTACTTGGCTAAAAGATTTAATAGAATTAGATAACTAATTTATTTATGAAATGTTTTGCCAGGAAGAAATACATTGAGTTATCTCGTTTTCAATATGTGCTGAGCAGAGTTATCATGACAGTCCACAGTTACATTAAATACAGGGTTATACATTATATTTAAAGACATTGCATGAACAGTTAAAGATAATATATGTTATAGGCGTACATTATGTAACAGTTACAGACCAGATTAAAATGTTATATAGCTTTAGTTTTAGATAAAGCGTTAAACACCAATTGTAAATAGTCAGTTAGGTTGAGCTGCTGCGTTAATTATTGATTAGTGATTGTTGCAATCAGTAATCAGATGTCTTATTTTGTTGTTAATTGCATTTGGTTCAGATAGCTGTAGCTTGTATTGGCTGCAACTCAAAGATTCATTCCAAAATCAATATGGCTCAGTAATTCTTATCTATCCTTTATCTACCATACAACCATACACATAGGATGCTGATGTGAGTGAAAAATAAATCCATTGGACTACATGTGTGTAGATGTTCAAGAAGAATACAGAATATTTATAAAAAAAAATATGAAACCAGGAAAATAAGGTATTGGTTGTTTGGACATTGTCTTTTTTGTGTGTGAATGGTTGTTGTGCTATGTGATATTGTCCATTGTAATTGTGTTGTGTTCCTATTTGTCTTGTGATTTTGGTTCCCTATATGAGGGTGTGGAGCTGTGACTAGTGTATAGTGATAGAATCTAATGAATTGTTATGGTGAGTTTTAGGAGTGAATATTTCTGTGTGCTAAATGTCTTTCTACAGATGTAGCAGACCATACTGTTCTCTTTATCACACAGTAAAATATATAACATCGCAATCTTTTAAAAAAAAATCATACAATGTTATCACCCGCCTCCATTTGTTTGAATGGAAATTTTATAAATAGTGTGTTATGCGGTATTGTGTAATAACAGAAATGGTAACGTCTGTTACATCTGCATTTGTCAGTTGTCAGAAAACAATTGAGTGAGTAAGAGGCAGTGAAAGCAAGGGAGAAATATATGGCTGAAGCGAGGAGTGGTATCATGAAGGAGAGGAGAAGTCGCCTAAGGGGGTGCAGGTACAGTAATACCATTAACAGAACTATTTAATGAGTCACTATTAACAAGTGTTATGCCTGTTAAATGGAGAAGATCAAATGTAGTCCCATGTCACAAAACTGATAGTAGGCAGAAAGCAAATAACTTTGGGCTAGTGAGACAGATAACACACTGATAAAATATAGCTTTGTTGCATATTCCTCACTATCTCTCTAAATCTATTTTTATATCTCCATGTCTCCTACACTAATCTGATCTCATAAATGCTTAGCCTACCTAGGGACTCAGCAATAAAATACATACTGTACTTAGATATCCTTTGCATTCTTCTGCATTTGCTTCTGGGGATATCTTTCCTAATCAATGGCCCTAACTAAATTCTACCTGCTCCAATCCTCCCCCCACCCCCAAATTCTATTTTCCCTCCTTGTGGTGCGAATTCCTCTAACCTCTACCAATCTATTGCATACTTCCCTCCCCTCTCCCTTGTTCCTGTTCTCAATTGAATGCCAATTCACTTTTGAACACATTCCTTTCTGCATATGACCTTTTCTTCTCTTGTTCTCTGCACATTTTTCTTCTCTTGCTCTCTGCACATTTTTGCTATAATTAAAACGTGTCTCTCTCAGTTTGACTTTCCCCCACGTCCCTTGTGGCAATGGTATAGGTGTGGTGAACATTCTCTTTCCTCAGCCACTACTGGCCCTATCCTATGCCTCCCTCACTTTATTTTTCCTTCCTTTCAATTATTTGATCCTCATACTGTCCAGAACCTTTCTCCTCTCCTCAGCACAGGTGGCTGTCATCTATCAGCCATCTACAATACCTAAACTCATCACCCTTCTACCTTTCTATCTGATTTTAGATTCTGACTCTCTTTTCCCCTCTCCCCTTCTCCTTGGGGTCTTCAATTGTCATAATGATCCCTCTTTCCCCTTGTATTCCCATATACTCTCCCTAAACTCTTCCTTTGGTTTTCAACAATATACTTCAATATACTAAGAATTCATTTTAAAGAGTATAAATTTATTTTAAAACATAATTATTTTATCTTTGAGGGGAAATTTTATCTGCAGACGTGTGGGACAGCTGTGGGGAAAGCACCTAGCTTTGCAAATTTATTCATGGGACGGACAATGGCAAGATAAAAACATCTGGCACAATAATCCATTCGCAAAACATATTTATAGATGACCTTTTATTTATATGGAAAGGGAGTGCAGAAGACTTACAGGAGTTTTATCTTAATAATAATAATAATAATAATAATATCAATTTGCCGTTCACTCATGAAAACAATGCGGTCACTATTAACTTTTTGGATCATATATTGAATACAAGCAAAGATTTCACATCAAAAGTAACAGGTGAATGTTTAATTCATTTTTAGAGGGTAAGCCGATACCTATAACTATGTCCGTCGCAATTTTGGCCATTATACACAAAGAGGGCCGAGACCCTCTCCAATGTGGCAGCTACCGCTCGATATCACTGCTGAACACTGATCTCAAGATCGATAGTAAAATTTTAGCCAACAGACTGAATCCTATTCTTCCCAGGCTGATACATGTTGATCGGGTTGGGTTTATATTGGGGAGACAAGCCTCAGATAACACCCGGAAAATAATAGACATTATAGATCACGTTAGATACCGAGAAGGTGTTCGATAGAATAAACTGGACTTTCTTGAATATAACGCTGCAAAAACTTGGATTCTCTGGACCTTTCCTAGAGGGAGTCAGAGCCCTTTATCAGAGCCCGACAGAAATTGTTAAATTACCGGGAATGAGTTGAACCCGATTAAAATTAAAAATGGCACAAGACAAGATTGTCTACTATCTCCCCTCCTCTTTGCCCTCTCAATAGAACCACTCGCTTCAAGCATCAGGCGTAACCCAAATATCCAGGGCATTGCAAACGGGGCTATAGAACAAGAAACAAAGATTTCCAGAGCAACATGAAATGTGACAAAAATACCCAGGGAAATACCTATATATCTCTAGAAAAAAGGGTAATTTAGTTAACCCTTTGGCCAAAGCGTATAAGCCTGCGAGCCACTTTCAAGGCATGACCATAATATCGCAGGTCCTAAACACTAACTGATTAAAATCCTTATTAACCTCTATAATTAGGGGAAGGATGGTCCTGGCATTGAACGTGTCGCAACCAGATGCATGAAAGGAAAACCTGTTTACCTGGACAGTGGGAAGGGGCGAGCTTTAAACCCTGGGTGGGAACTTTAGAGGTAATTCATACCTAAAATCAGTTTTTTCATAAGACGGGGTGTTTTAAAGCAGAAAGGGTAAGCCTGTTCAGTATCCCTGAAGAAGCACTCACATTGGTGAAACATGTATAAGGAGGAGCCGACTGAGGGTCACCAAGTATTGAACATTTCAGCAATCACTGCTCTTGAGCCCTGCCAGCTCAATTCGGGACTGAACCTGCAAACCTCGGGATACCTTCAATTGCACACGGACGAGCGTCACATCCGGTGTCTGACGTCATGTCCAGAGTCCGATGTCACTTCTGGGTTCCATGGAGGAGAGAGTAAGAGCCATCTGCAGAAGCCAAAGCAGCACTAACCAGGACAAAGGTGTCAACTGAGGATCACTCCCAGGAGACAATTACCCTGGCACAGCAGCTTAGCAGAGCAGAGAAGATCGGTGTGCCACCCTGCCCCCTTCCCATCCTTGATGGAGAAGATCAAGTGACTTAGTGTGACAAGAAAGATCTATGAAACACCCATATCAGGCACATCAACAGCAGCCCCAGCATTCAGGCAAAGTTGTTGTTTTTATTTTTTCGTATAAACGTTTTTTCATTGCATTATTGTTTACTTGTGTATGTATCACCCTTGCCATCTTTCCCATATTAAGGCACTTTTATTCCTTGCTTTGTTGCGCCTCTCTATTTTTCTTTTTGATACTTCAGCTAGCATCCACAAGGATAGCCACAATCTTTACCTGGTTTTCAATAAAAACTGTGCTCTCTTCGATTTCTTAATTTTCCCCTTTCTTCTCTTTGTCCATAAGCTCAACTAATTAATAGCTCAACCTATCCCTCACTTCTGCAGCGATCTGTGTTCCATTACCCTACCATCTCTAGACTTCACTTTGCTCACTTCCCTCTACTCTCTGCTCCTCTACAGTCCCTCACAAACTTGTCACAAAATATATATCTGCCTCATCTCCTCTCTTGATTTACAATACATACCCCTTTAACCACAGACCTTGGCTAGATTGCCATATATACATGCTCCACTTCTGCACTCACTCCTCTGAATGCTTCTGGAGAAAATCTCATGCTGACTTCCACCACAACCAATTCCTGATATATTTTTTCAGCCTGCACTCTTCCAGGTGAAATAAATCTAACTTTCCTCACTAATGAACACTTACAAGTCGATTTGACAGGGCAGTTACTAGCTGGGAAAAAATGGGGGTCTCGTTGTATTCTATAAGATTTTCCATTTCTGAAAAATCGTGTTTATTGAAACAACACAAACCACACATTCTGTGTGAATAAACATACAGTACAAAGTGGACAATGTTTTATATATATATGTTTCTCTATGTGACTAGCATCTGCTTTTTTGCTTCATTACAGTGTGCTGACTGGCCTCTTGTGGATTATATATATACATATATTTTTTTAAACAAAGCTAATATAACATATACAGTACTGGGATATCACTTATCAAAGCTACACAATTACTGCAGGGGGTAATGAAAATTAAAAAAAAAAAATATATATATATATATATATATAAAAAAAAAAAAAAAAAATATATATATATATAAAAACCAACCCCACACTGATGAGACCCATTAAGGTCGAAACAGCTGTCTGCGAGTGGGTTTACTGGCTATGCATCTTAACCCAGCTGTGCTCAAAGCTGTGCAATTCAGCAAGCATAAGCTTATAGGAGACCATGTTATATGAATTTGATCCAAAAGGTGGCACTGTGTGATCATTTGCATGTCATTTCCCAGAATCCTTTGCTGCAGTGGAAGCTGTGTGCTGAGTGATAATGGTGAAAGGCAGGGTTGTTGCAGACCTGTCTAAGACATGCAAATTATGAAGAAAGAGAGAGGGAGAGAGCGAGGGAGAGAGAGAGGGAGAGAGAGAGGGAGAGGGAGAGGAAGAGGGGAAAAAAATAAAAAATAAATAATACAAGTATGAATTAATTATGGGTGGTGATGAGGTGGCATGGGTGGTGATGAGGTCGCTGAGATTCAGTTTCTCGCTGCCTACTCTTCTCGGTATTTTGTCTGAAATTGCTGGGTTTTTTTCTTGAAGATTGTTAAACCCTTTTCTTCCAGTGATTCAGGTTATCTCAGAGGGAAAGAAAGAAGGGTACAATAGTACAGGTAATAAAAATAATGCACCATTGTGTCCTTATGTTTTCTTTTTCGGTACATGCGTTCCCCAAGCTTTTTGAAGATTTTGACATACATCATGGAGGGATTTAGGAACAAATTCTGAAAAAGGGTCTAGAGCTGCATGTTTTTGGAATTTGTATCACTCATTTCACCATTGTTTATCACATTGTAATCATTTATATTCACATATAAAAAATCACTTATTTCATTTACATCACGATTTAATTTAGGAGCGCCTTTTACACCACTTTGTTTTGTATTTAGGAGGGGAGGTGCAAAATAGAATAGGGAGTTGTCACCTGTTAAATTAAATGTATCTATTGCTTTGTTTACAGTTTACAATCGTTTTAATCTGCAAAAAAAAAATACTTTTATGGTGGAGTTATAAGTCTCTTGTATGCTAGTACAGTAAGGACCAATGTAATGCAAACATTTACTGTATTGTTATTACATTGTATTGAATGTTAAAAACAACCCTGTACTTTTAGGAAATAAAGTCTCTTTGCAAAATCAAAATTCAAGACAAATGTTTGTCAATAAGTAGATCAGTTTGTTAGAATGGATTAATTGTAAGGTATGTGACATATTTTATGGAACATTCTTTCCTTTCCTTTATAATAATAAAATAAAACAGATAGGAAAACTGATTTCAAACTTTTAAATTTGGGGGAGAATAAAAGGCAATAGAGCACTCACAAAACATACAACATTCACAGCTTTTGTTTTTCATTCTCATAAAATAAAATAAAAACAATATAGGTAGAAACATTTTTACAGAGGCCTAATTCCTAGTAGTTAATTGAGAGGACAAGGTACACATTTTAACAGTGGCCCCTAATCTACAAACCTAGAAATACAACCTTTCATTAAACAAAATGTAAATGATCACTATAGAAAACGTGATAATATTTCTTAAAACGCTATTTACAGAAAACATGTTTACTTTGATATGAAGTTTGAATACAGTACAGTACCTTTCAAGGATATGCAGGCTTCTAACTGCGTTTTCAGTGGAAGCACCAATGTATATGTATTTTCTAACCTATATGCAAAAATTAAAAAGGTAATGCTTTTTACATGGTAAACATCATTTTTATCTAGAAGCCTGGGTTAAGTTTGCTTAACTTTTGATATTTAAACAAATGCGCTCATAAGAGACATTCTACAGTTATTTGCTTATGTCTAGAAATAATTTTTGGTCAATGATTAATATATTTTATTTCATGCTATGTATGCACGGTACAGCAAATGTTTTTAGAGGAGTTTAATTAATCAGCTTGTCTGTGCATATCATGCCTAAATTAATCATAGTCTGTATCTCCCAAACCAAATTGTGTAAGCAAAACATGCATAAAGTCCCCTTCTGCAAAGGGATCAGTTTGACAGAAGAGGGCAGTGGAGTTTAACGAAAATGCCTAGCACATGAATTACTGGTAATATTCTTTGTTTCTTCCAGATTACTTACATTTTGGGTGGTCTATGTATCAAGCAGACTGGAAGATCCCTGTGCAGTGTGTGAGTGAAAAGCAATTCAGTCTTTTTAAAGTCTGTGTCAAATATGAGAAACTTTTTCAAGTTTTGGTTCATTTTACACAAGTTTATTACATGTCGATATAATAACAATATTAACTTTATTTCATATAGTGCTTATGTATGTACAGTATGTCTTTATTCAAATAGTGCCATTAATGTACATAGCGCTTCACAGCAGTAATTTACGTGACAATCATATCAATAATAAATAATATAAATAACACATCAAGGGGAGAAGTGCTTCAGACATAAAAGTAACATTTAGGAAAAAGGAGTCCCTGCTCTGAAGAGCTTACAATCTAATTTGTTAGTAGGAAGAACGTACAGAAGCAGTAGGAGGGAGTTGGGAAAGTGCGTCTGCAGGGGGTCAAGGTTAATGTATGAGGTGTTAATTATCAGCCATGGGGCAATTTTCTCCCAATGGGACTCAAAGCGCTTCACAATTACAGTATAGTGTGTGGTACCCAGCACATACAGTAGGAGTTTTTCCAGACACAGTCACTGAACCACTCCTCTATATACCAATGAGGACCTGGTTGATATCTGTAATGACAATATTTAATAAAAATGTATATTATGTGGTCTATTCTCATAGCTCTGAATTGTGACAAACCGCTTCTAAAGTGTAATTAGAAGTGGATTGGCATGGTTTGCTATTCTGTAAGTTCTTCTCACATGTCCAATCCATATCCAAAAGGCTTTTTTAGAAGCAGTTTCACACTTGCTCTGAGAATCCAATCAGTTTGTCAAAAAAGCCCCCAATTCCCTTTTTGTAACAAGTTCTGCAATTCTTGTAATGTAACTCCGTAATACAAACCGCTTATAAAAACTTGCATTTTTTTCATGCCACCTCAAGGGTGGTAAGATTGGTATTGCAAGTTATATCCAGAGCCTGAAATATGGGTTTGGCTGAGAGAGCAAAATCCAAAAGTCAGACGGGGATGGAGTTATTACCACCTCAGGTGATTCCGTTTAAAGCAAGTACAATCTGGGTGTTGGCTGTTAAGCCATGCGATTTATCATCTTTTATAAAAGTTTAGGTTCTGATTTGCAATAGAGAATAGGGTTTTTGTTCACTCACTTTTCATTCTGCTACCTCTGAAGATGTTAAACCGTGTGGTTGGGCAATGACCACATCGGAGCTACAAGCATAGGCCCCTTTATATTTATTAAGTAACATGCATGAGTTAAAGATGAAATAAGTGTACAATACAGTGAATAAGCTCTATTTATTGTTACAATGCAACTGAAATATTTTTTAGAATAAACATGCATATTTATCACCAGATAACAAATGAACATTCAATTCCTCAAGCTCTGATAAACAGCGAAAACCAAGCAAAGCAGCTAACTAACATATAAATTGAATATCACCTGCTTCAGATTTCCAGAATATGCTTGTTACAAAAATTAAAGATAGCTCACAGAATCCTACTCTCTAAAGGGATTACACTATATCTTCCAAAGCATCTACTTAGGCCATTTTCACCCCAAATTCCCCATCAACTTTAATGAGAAATTTGTGCGAAAAACAGCCCAAATGTTTCCTTCAGCGGGTATCGGATAAGCTCCTTATATTTTCGGTACCTTTGCTCACGACTGTTCAATATCACAAAACTATCTTCTAAAGTGTAGGCAAATAAAAAAGCAAGCACTCACTGGTTCACAAAATGTGTCCGGGGAAACTCCATTCTCTTCCAAGTCAGATGCGGGTCAGATACTTGCAGCTTGTAGGTGCCAATTCGATCAGTTTTGGAGTGAGGTGACAGTACATGTTCAGATCAAGGAGAAGACACTGTCATACCAGAATCTCCAAAAATATTTATAAAATAATTTTAATTTTGACCACTTTAAACTTACACCAAACATTTAAAGCCTGACAGGTTTCAATGTTGTGTACTCAATTGTTAGAGGCCATTGCTATCTGAACTCACACATTCTAAATGAAGTTACAAAATGTCTATTTTGTGTCCTGTAAACGGATGAAGTATAGGTTTGATATCGCAAATGAGTCGACATTGTATAATAACCTATTGAAAGGATTTTTGTCCATGTTCTAGTGTCTTCTACTTTCATATCACTTCTCACTAAACTTCAAGCAATATTATGAGCTTGTCTATACACCAATCCAACCCCTTGGATGTCACTTGTGGGTCCCGCAAGGCTCTGTACGGGAGCTTCAATGCACATGTATGCAGATTACACATTACAGTATACTGTATGCAAGCAGCCCTAGACTTACTGACCTGGGACACGTATTTCAATCAGATTTTCAAGACTTGTATACTGGATTTCCCAAAACAAGCTGTTTTTAAACACTGACAAAACTGTACTGATGGAGTTTGGGACTAAGGCTAAATTTCCAAAGCTACCAATGACAGAGCTACAGATCAGAACTAGAAATGGGCAAATTCGCCCAAGTCTTTTCCCCGGGTTTTCTCTCATTTCCCCCCCAAAATACGCTTTGCAGTGTAAAATCCGCAAACGGATTTGGTCGATCTTAATCCGTTTACGGATTCATCAAAAACCGCCATTGGATACAATCCGTTGATGTAGAATCCAATCTGCGGATTTAGCAACACGTTGGCAAATTCTTATAAATCCATCAACAAGTTGCTGAATCCACAGATTGGATTCACAAATCTGTCAACGGATTGTGGAATTCACAGAGTGTATTGGCAATAATAATAAAAATCGGTAAAATGCGAATCACCCTTTTGAGATTGATCCACTGAAATTCGCGGACCAAAGCAACTGGTCGATCTGCTGTGGATCCAAATCTGCCACGAAAATTCACCCATCTCTAATCAAAATCAGAAGAAAAGGTAGTTTGTAACAACAAACAGGACAGTGCCTCACAAAACCTTTTTATGCTGTAATCCTCCAATTAGATTTAAGAGCAGTGTTGCAATTGTAAGAAATTGTTGCACAATAGACCAGTGTAATGGTATGAATCCATTGTTAGCGAGTCTCTGTATAGAGAAATCTGATTATCCTTGTGAGTGAAGTATCAGTAAGTAGAAAGTTCAATGGTGTGTTACTGGCTTACCGTGAATGAAGCACTAGGTCACTTAACACATTTGGGTGTTGTCTTCATAAATATATGAAAGTACTCACAGGATCTCCTCAGATGTTGCAGCATTTGAAGCACTCCTGCCGATGTCCGTTGCAAAATAGAAAATGTTGAGAAGGTTCACAATCGAAAGTAGACACTCTGAGGGCAGTAGGTTACTTTACTTGAAAAATGTATTGGTACATGTTGCACAAAAGTAAAAACACTCTTACGAGTTTTGCGGCCGTGAGCGCTTTATCAAAGAGCAGAGACTCCTAAATACCTGTCGGCCTCTTTGTAGCATTTTCGCATTCCACCAAACCACTCTCTGACCAATGGCTGTGTAGAAGCACAGATGCATAATCAAATATTTAAATGAGTGGTCAAGAACACACATGTATAGCAATAGTTCAATAGATACTGATCCATGTATTGGGGTTTGGGGGTGTCAGCTCTTGAGCCCAGTGTTGTAACTGCATTGCGTAAAAATTATGCGGCAATAAATAATTTTCTGTGTTTTACTTTTCCAGGTGTGTCAGCAAGCAGAGATTGCTAGGCTATGAGTTTCAGGGTGGGTTTTGTTGAGAAAGTCTTATCAGATTGTGCCTAGGTAGTCGGGGTCCAGAGTTGCTGGATACCCCAAAAATGTACCTGGGAATCAGGTCAGTATCCCGGATACATATAGGCACAATGCTCTGGTCAAAATCCTGCTCTGAAAACGCTTGTGCGACTCTCCACTAGGATTCCCTGCTTCAGCACAGACCAGAAAGGTAAATGGGGCATAGGGTGCAAGTAATCCCCAGAATTGTAAAAGTGTCCCTAGTATAAGGGGGATGCCCAGTTAATGCCTTGATCACCCAGAACCTGGTATAGGGGTTCTGGGGGTGCTCCAGCTATACATAAGGCTGTGAGGATTTTAAAAGTCTAAGTCAGGTTTGCCGTGTGTGAGGGATATGGCTAATGGGAATAAAAGTAACAGTTCTCATTCTATCCCTCATAACCAAAAGATTTAGACAGTGTAAAAGTGTAAAGCATATTTTATTAAATAGATATGTTTAAAGTGTATAATTATTGTGCACAGTATATGAGCTGGGGACTTACAGGTCCACAGTTCCGAGAGACCATGTGGCTACCAAGCTTGGTGCCATCAAGTCTGCTCGGGTCCAGGACCTTAAAGCCTCAGAGGTTGCCAAGTTGTGAAAGTCATTTGTGCACCACCGATTTTAGGCTCAAGTACTCATGTCCAGGAATGAATGGAAGTCATCAGACCACCATTTGCCCCAGACCAGACTATGAGGAGCCTAACTCAGTGGGTGGCTTCTGACTGACAAGTGGCAGAGGTGCCAGGTTGGTGCATGCCCTTGTCAGAATCCGAATCCTTGCTTGCCCGGCTTAGATAGACTGGTAGCGCTCTGATTGGCTGGTAGGATTCTTCCCACACTCAGATTGGCTGTAGTATTTCATGAATGCACTCTGAAACACTATAAGAAACCCTCATCCAATCCGGACGAGAGATTCTAAGCGCGAAAACAGCAGCGGTAAATTTGAAACGACCAAAAGATGCTCTTGGAGAAATAGCAGCGAGCTGGCTTCAAAAAATTCATGACGAAATATTTTCTAAATCACACTTTTTGGGGCCAAGTTCTGAGAAGAGAAAGTAATGGTCGTGGCTGGGATTGCAAGCCGAAAAGAGTTCCAAGATGTTTAGTACTATCTCCCGGTCAAGGGATTTCGGCATCTCCGGATGAGAGAGCGGTGTTGTGTGGATCTATTTTGGCATAGGTTTTGGATGCCAGGGTATCAATGTGCATCCCAAATGTTAAATGGGAGTCAAACCATATGCCCAAGTATTTAAAACTAGTAACAGGATTTAGGGTGGTATTAGCGTTGGTTCTGACCTGGAGCTAAGTCATTGGAAGCTTTAAAATTTTCGCCTTGGTCCCAAATATCATCGTTACAGTCTTGTCATTGTTTAAAAACAGTTTGTTTTGGGAAATTCAATTTTCAAGTCTCAAAAAGTCATATTGAAGTATGTGTTCAAGGTCACATAGAGGTTCAAGGTCACATAGAGAGAGAGGCTATGGCTGTGTGCATATAAGATTGGGTCATCTGCATACATGTGTATTGAAGCCCCCTTACAAGCTGTGGGAAGATAAAATATGAACACTGATAAGAGTAGGGGACCCAGAACAGAGCCTTGCGGGACACCACAGGTGATATCCAAGGGGTTGGAGTTAGAGCCTGAGATAGACACATGTTGGGATCTACCTGATAGGCATGAATGAAACCAGTTAAAACCTTGCTTCCCTATTTCAGAGCACTGGAGTTTGTCAAGCAAGATAACATGATCAACAGTATCAAAAGCCTTTGCAAAATCTAGGAATATTTCACCAGTGAGTTGGATGTTATTATACAGGTTAATAAGAATTTTAACCCAGGCAGTGTTAGGACCTGCTACGGTCATGCCTTGAAAGTGGCAGCAGGCTTAAGACGCGTTGGCCAAAGGGTTAAACTAAATGACCCTTTTTTCAAGAGAATATATAGGTATTGCACTGTGTATTTTGACACATATATATATATATATATATATATATATATATATATATATATATATATATATATATATATATATATATATAATGTGGTAATGTTAGGGGTTTCTCAGAGCTTGTTAGGTATCTGTGTGTTTATTTCCCATTATTGATGCCTGATCATTTATCCTACAGTCGGTGGAACGCAACAGCTACAGTACAATATAACTTATAACAATTGACAGTCTCCTGCTTGAAATACTGCAAGAGATCTATTTGTGATAATTTGTTGTCAAAGCTCTTGCACTGCTTGGGAAAAGTTGGTATACTCAGAAAGAGGTGTGCCACAGCCTGCTATACCAATCGAAATGTGCTCAGGACATTAAAACGAATAAAAAACAGCATTAAAAGTTGCAAAACTAAAATATAAAGGCAGTAAGTATTATCTAATTCTACATAACTGATTTATAAAATAATGATGCCTCTGTTGCTCCTTTAAAGCAATGGCAACTACAGAGAGAGAAACTTTGTTACTAAAAGAAAGACAATCACAACATGAAGATACGAGTAATTGTATTACAACCTGTACAACAGATACAGTACAGTAGCTATAAATAATATATTTTTCAAACATTGGCACGTTATCAAAACAGAAGACAGATTAAATCAAACTGCCAAAACAAGACCCAAAATTACACAGTATATAAAAAATCTTCTGTGACTTCTTTGAGTCTCTTACATTGTGTTGCAATAGAACATATTACGGTACCAACCAGAGCAGGAGACAGAAATAATACACTTTTACAACGTGAATTTTATCGGATGCACAAATTGTGTACATTTAAAAAAAATTTGATCTCAATAGAAATTATAAATGGGGAGTTTATATATAATAATTTGTTGTGTGCGTGTGTGTGTGTGTGTGTGTGTGTGTGTGTGTGTGTGTGTGTGTGTGTGTGTGTGTGTGTGTGTGTGTAGCCATGGCTGGTTTATGGCTACCAGTCTGCCCTTCTCCTGGCAGTAAGCCCTGTAAGTGCAGGCCTGCCAGGACTAATTCTGGGTTTTCCCCAACCCTAGCAGCTTCAGTGAGTCATAGGGGAGGCGGTGCAACTAGGTCAAGGTGTCCGATCAGGGACTCAGACCTGGTTCCTGCTTTTCCTGTACTTAAGGGGCTGCACTACCAAAGTTATTCAGTTGCCTCTACCATTGAGAGAGGCTGGTCTACCGCAACAACTTTGCAGGGCGCTATCAGTTTGTACTCCGCCCCCAAGGGGAGTGGAGTGGGACACTATACCTCTTACTTCTCCAGGAGTAAGGGAAGAGCTAGGATTGCTTCAGGTGCCCTTGGCTTGGAGTGAAGGCCCAGGGTACATCCTGAGGGTGAAGGCCCTAAGAATTGCCTGCTGTTGGGAAGCTGTAGGATCTGCAGTGTGCTAATAAAGTGTTCCAGTGTTTTACTATACCTTCCTGCCTGATTCTGCAATCTACTGTATCACGGTAAGGGTAAAGAAGTTCTCCTGCAGGGAGATATCCCTGGGGTCTGCAAGAGATGGAGGCGTTGTCACTGTGAGTATGAATCAGTTATTACCCCAGAAGCCTGTTCTGACCTCCTCTACAACACCGCAGCAGACTCAGATCTACTGTGAGCCAGCAGGTATGCATCACACCATCCCATGTAGCAGTGAAATCTCCCAGAGGGGGGGCGGCATGTGTTTTTTATATATATATATATATATATGCACACGCGCACACGCACACACGCGCACGCACACACACGCAAAACAAGAATGTTCAGGATACTCAAATAGGCAAAAATGGGTCAAATCGCTTGTCTTATCTTGGTAGTCAGGGTGCTTGCAGTGCAGCCAGGATCACCATCCAGCAACAAAAATAGATAGAACAAAAATCTAGAGAATACGCAGCACTCACTGGTTATTATCAAAAGTAAAAGAGTTTAATTTATATCACAAGTATCGGGGGTACATACAAGACAGGACTGAGCAACGTTTCTGACCTCCCAGTCCTTTATCTAGCTCCTACACCAGTGCACATCACACTAGGTATACATATTGTGAACAAATCAGTCTAAATTGGCTGTTTATTCACCCAGGCAGGTAAAAAAAAACACACTTGTTGCCAGCTGAAGACATATAGCTGACAAAACACTTGCATCCATATATCTCAATGATGTTATAGTAAACATAACCCCCCATGCTCCAGCTGTGGCCCCCTACCTCTGCAGCTGCATGATCACATGCCACACCAACGGAAACCTTGTCCGTTTATTTACTTTAATTGCACATGCGCAGTGCATCAAAATCCCAAGCCCCCTGCCTCCCTGGTTACCATCAACAATAAACAGCTCTGCACATGTGCAGTAGTGCACCGGATACGCCTAGTAATCTAAGCAGAGTACTAAACATCTCCATTGATGATAAGACAAGGGGAACAGGGAGTAGAAGGGGGAGAGGAGAGGGGAGGGAGGAAGGGGAAGGATGAAAAGGAGAGATAAAACAAGAACATGGAAATAGCATGAATGTTCACTAGGTACTGTAGTATATTCTGCCAAAGACACAGCCAGCAGTGTAATTGTTCCAGCAACCTACACCCCCTGCAAAAAAAGGGGGGAAAGAATGTCTCAGGTGTCATCCTACAGCACATATAAAACATAAACAGTTGTAATTGTGAAATCAACCAGTAATATCTCTCAACAAGATAAATACCTTATGAAAAAAACTCATATAATCCCAACAGTATCTAATAAAAATCCCTCTGTAATTTTATAGAGAAACCTTAACTACATGATCTAATCCACTAAATGTGAGAGACCATATGAAATCATCATATACAGAAATTCACATTACATATAGAACATATCATCATAACATGCTATCATATACTGTATTCTGGGAACTCATCAAAGTACATATATATATACTTTGATGAGTTCATGAGTTCTTTTTGCTCCCAGAATACAGTATATGATAGCATGTTATGATGATATGTTCTATATGTAATGTGAATTTCTGTATATGATGATTTCATGTGGTCTCTCACATTTAGTGGATTAGATCATGTAGTTAAGGTTTCTCTATAAAATTACAGAGGGATTTTTATTAGATACTGTTGGGATTATATATGAGTTTTTTTCATAAGGTATTTATCTTGTTGAGAGATATTACTGGTTGATTTCACAATTACAACTGTTTATGTTTTATATGTGCTGTAGGATGACACCTGAGACATTCTTTCCCCCCTTTTTTTGCAGGGGGTGTAGGTTGCTGGAACAATTACACTGCTGGCTGTGTCTTTGGCAGAATATACTACAGTACCTAGTGAACATTCATGCTATTTCCATGTTCTTGTTTTATCTCTCCTTTTCATCCTTCCCCTTCCTCCCTCCCCTCTCCTCTCCCCCTTCTACTCCCTGTTCCCCTTGTCTTATCATCAATGGAGATGTTTAGTACTCTGCTTAGATTACTAGGCGTATCCGGTGCACTACTGCGCATGTGCAGAGCTGTTTATTGTTGATGGTAACCAGGGAGGCAGGGGGCTTGGGATTTTGATGCACTGCGCATGTGCAATTAAAGTAAATAAACGGACAAGGTTTCCGTTGGTGTGGCATGTGATCATGCAGCTGCAGAGGTAGGGGGCCACAGCTGGAGCATGGGGGGTTATGTTTACTATAACATCATTGATATATATATATGCAAATACAACTGTATGCTCATCTGCATGTCTTGGGCAGGTCTTCAACCCCGCCTTTCCCCATCATCACCCAGCATACAGCACTTCCACTGCAGCAAGGGATTCTGGGAAATGACATGCAAATGAGCATACAGTGTCACTTTTTGCCACAAAACCCATTTTTAACATGGTTCCCTATAGGCTTAAGCTTGCTGCATGGTCACAGCTTTGAGCACAGCCAGGGTTAAGGTGCATACCCAGAAAACCACCCACAGACAGCTGTTTCGATTCGACCTTGATGGGTCTCATCAGTGTGGGGTTGATTTTAACTGGGTATGCATGAGAGGCTATGGGATAGGCTATACCATAATACTGAGTTAAGTTATGGTGAGTAAAAAAAGTGACAAAAACCCTCCACAGGAAAGCAAATATGCAAATACAACTGTATGCTCATCTGCATGTCTTGGGCAGGTCTGCAACCCCGCCTTTCCCCATCATCACCCAGCATACAGCACTTCCACTGCAGCAAGGGATTCTGGGAAATGACATGCAAATGAGCACACAGTGTCACTTTTTGCCTCAAAAACAATTTTAACATGGTTCCCTATAGGCTTAAGCTTGCTGCATGGTCACAGCTTTGAGCACAGCCAGGGTTAAGGTGCATACCCAGAAAACCACCCACAGACAGCTGTTTCAACCTTGATGGGTCTCATCAGTGTGGGGTTGATTTTTTAAAAAGATATATATATATATCTATATATTTATATATATATAGATATATATATATAGATATAGATATATAGATGATCCCCAAAAGAAAATCAAGAGACAGCACTCATAGAAAATGTTCAAAAGAATTGTATTGGATAGGATAGCACACAAAAAATCCAATGTTTCGGTCCAGAGGAGGACCTTAGTCAGTGAGGTGCAGAAGGACAGTGGCTATGATAGACATTTATATCCATAAACCCCAGTGTGGCCAATCAGACAAGGTCAATTAACCAATCGATAAACCACAAGACACCTCACAGCAGGGAATCTCTCGTGATTAGCGGCAGCCATTTTGAACAGCTGCGTACAGTCATAGTGCTCTCCGCGCATGCGTAGTAGGGGAAAAGTCATTCAGCTACTGCAGTGCAAGGTGTCCTCCATTGCTAGGTACCCAGGTATTGGTGTCGAATCACCATGGCAACAAGGGAAGGTAAGCCTGCACATGCACATCTACGTTATCTGCCGTTTGAAACTACTAGCTGCAGCCCTGGCCTCTGGAGTTCCGTCAGGTTAGGGTAGTGATCCTGAAAGAAACATAAGTGAGGGAAAAAGGTGAGTGGGGGTGCAAAAAGGAGGGTAAAAGCTAAAAACAGTGTGTTGCGGACAGCGGATAGTTCAGCCAGCTGTGTGAAAGTCGGAACAGCCAAAGTGGGTTCCCCCAAATCAAATACATGGGAAAATCCATGGTCTAGCAAGGGGTATTAGGGCTTATGAAGGATCTGACAAAAGCATAGGACTGTGCTGTAGATACAGGAACTTGCATCCACCAGAGAGATGGCTCTATTGATCCAAGAATAGGAACAAACAACATTGGTGTCAAGTCAATGGGAGGAAGATCTGTACTGGCTTAATCGGCAGCTACGTTTAAAGGATTTCTTTGATAAAGTCCCAGAAAGAAATACCCCCACGACAGGAGGGGAACAGACCACATGGCCATTCAGACAGGTCAGAACCTTTGACCCTCAAGTATATAATCCTAACATCTCCACATTCATGAGTCTGGTCGAGAATGATAAAGCCGATAAGATTGCAATTTTCTATTCAGTATTTCTGATACTGGTCTGCTAAGTGGACCATGTCTAGGATATTCATTACACAACAGGATACAGTCCTGTTACTTTGTGTGTTTTTTTTTCTGCTAGAGATACCTTTGCTTATAAAGTCTCTGTTACATAGTACTAGGTTCTATGACTGGCCGGTTGTGACTGTATTGGGAACTTTGTCCCCAATACGTTCTATATTACAGTTAGTCTTATCCATATCATTGCATATTTGTATCTCTATTTATAGTCCTTTTTTATTTGTGTAGGAGCGGGAGGTGTTCAGGTTATGGTTCCATGTATTTTTATTGTGAGTCTTTTATGTAGATGTGGTTAATTAAAATTATTTTGTAGTCTTTATAACATATCTGTTTAACTTTTTCTGATATATCAGAGTGCTTTTTCTGGGATTCTTTGTTTGTTTTTGTGATATATATACAGTCAAGTGAAAAAGAAAGTACACCCTCTTTGAATTCCATGGTATTACATATCAGGACATAATAACAATCATCTGTTCCTTAGCAGGTCTTAAAATTAGGTAAATACAACCTCAGATGAACAACAACACATGACATATTACATATGACGGCTAAAAATTTCTGAGAATTGGTGGGGGCTAATTTTTACCGAGAGCGATTGCACAAATATCCATCTTGCACGCATCTTTCATACTGCATTTATTCAGAATGGCAAAACAGCAAAATGGCTGCTATGGTCAAAAATGGCTGACTTATGATCCTTTCCTTGTGGCTGACACACGCCTCTGGGTGACCTCCCACTTTCCTCATCGCCTCATATTCAATCTTCTTAGTCCCCTCTTATTCTGTAGAGACAGTCTTTTTAAAGAACAGTTAACCATTGCATAGTCCTGCTGGACCAGGAAATTGTCCAATTGTGCCTTGTCATTCCTTTTTGGCCATTAGATCGGCCCAGTTGATTTCTTTTCCGGTTTCTTCTTCTGGGGGACTGCCGACATCACCGAACAGAGGCATAGCGTCAGTGGGGGGTGCAACGCACTTCTGGATCAAAGTTTACTGCATATGACACATACATAGAGAGTGATGAGTAGGACAGACACACATACTGTACAAAAGCATCCACTAGCTTCGCTCCCAGCGAATAAATCCAACCACCAAGTCTCAGCAGTTCCCGAAGTCTTAATAAATACACAACATTGTGCTTTAACTAGGGTGCATACCTTTTAAAAAAAATTAGGCAGTGCACTGCCAAGGTAACAGAAGGAGGCTCATGGTTTTAAGCAAAAGATCAGATTTATTCCATTAAAAAATGGACAAACAGGTCCCCCCTAAGCCACAGCAGGGGTCCACCAACGCGTTTTAGGCAAAAATGCCCTTTATCAAGGTGTCCATTTCTAAAATCAAGCAGCTAATATGGACTTGACTTTACTACAATAAACTTAGTTGGGACAAAAACACTGTGTCGAATATATCACAGTTTATCCTCTGTCAAGAACAACCAAACCCCTGATAACTATATGGTATCCTGGGAAAAGGATCTTAACGTCTGTATAGATCTCGATACCTGGACAGACATCTGGGAAGCTGCTTCCAAAAATTCATCATGTGTTGTAATTAAGGGGAATATTTACAAGTTAATATTTAGATGGTATATGACTACTGCCAGATTGCACTCTTTTCTCCCAGGCGTTTCCCCTCTGTGCTGGCGTGGTTGTGGTGAAGTGGGGAATATACTGCACATATTCTGGTCATGCCCCAAAATCCAACAAACATGGACGGAAGTGTTCACCTTAATACACAAGATACTAGAAATCTCTGTCCCACACGACCCAGTATATATATTACTAGGAAAACCAATGGCTAATATCTCCAAAAAAAAAGCTAGAGTAATATCCCAAATCTTAAACGCTACACGGTGTACAATTGCCAAAAATTGGAAACAATCGCCCCCCCCCCCATCCTTAAATCAAAAAAATAACAAAATCTGGCATATAGTCTATATGGAAAAACTCTCAGCCTATCTGAACGGCTCTACCTTGCAATTCTTTAATATTTGGGCTCCTTGGTTCCGCCATGCAGGTATATCCCCATATATAGATTAGAATACTTTGAACATAGTGATACATGTGGTATTTAATTTGTTGAATATAGTGCGATATTGGTACAAATGCTACCCCTTCCCCCCCTCCTTGATCTCAATCTCCCTCTTCTCTATTGTTCCACAGCCAGTTTATTTGTATTACTGTATCCCCCTTTTCTTTTGTGTAATATGCTGTGTTTACCTTATTTTGTATGTTTGAAAATGTTCAATAAAAATTTAAGTAATAATAATAATAAAAAAAAAAAAACACTGTGTCAAACTACAGGCCCAATCTCTCTTCTCCCAATACACGCTTGCTCTCATTCATGCCTAACTGCCATCTGCCATCTCCTCTGATGCAAATGGTGTCAACCTTTTAGTAGTAGTATTTAATACTAACCTGAAAACTTGCTCCACAAATCAAGCATCCCAATAGCCTGCACTCATGGCTATTGTCCCACACTCAAGGTCACTCCTGGCTTTCACCTCAAACACTCCACTGTAACTATTCTGCTAAAATATAAAATGCCTTGTATATAATGTATGCCCTGCTCCCTTATGCTACTGCACTTGCAACAATGCATCACCTCTCCTGCTCTATGTCCAGCACAAACCCAAAAACAAATAAATGGTTACAAAATTATAAAGTTAGCAGATACCAATTTCTTGTAACTCTTTGCGAAGTGCCGAGCACATGGCCTGCTTTAACCTTCTAAAGACACTCCGACTTAAAATAATGTTCAAAACTCTCAATTGTTTTTTTTTTTTTCCCGGGCAAACATCCAGCTTGTTCCTGGCGTTTCGCCAGAAACCTTGAGAGTGCCAAGCAGATAATAAAAACAGCTTCTCTGTCTTCTAAATATTAATTAATATTCACTCAAAATGGAGCTTAACACGTAGTCCTAAAACTGCATTTTGTATGGCCTTTCAAAAATTAAATAACGGGAATTTTATACCAATACATGTAGGTTAAATTATTTAAAAAACACCAAATCTTAGCCAACAAGAGCATGCAACATTCTTCCACTCATTCCGCTGAATGCCTTCTGAAAGAGATCTTATACTCTCGTACAAATTGATGCAATCCCGTTTCAACTCTGCCCTCTCTTAAACTAAACAAAACTATTTCTCTCCAGTACTCAATCTCTTCAAACATGTCACAGTTATATCATGACTCAAAAACAGCAAGCTTAACTCTACCTGTCTTTCTAACTAGTGACAATTCTCACTAAAATAACTGATGACCTCCATGCTGCTAGAGACGGATGTCATCACACTCCGCTCATATCACTCAACCGCTCTGCAGCACTTGCCACCACGGACCACCTTCCATCCTGCAATCAATCATCCAATAGCCCAAGCACACTGCTTAGGGGTCACACTTGACTCCTCTTTCATATTCTCTTCTCACATTAATGTTACTTTTATGTCTGGATCATTTTTTCCATGACCTATTACTTTTACCATGTGCACCACTTCTGTGAATGTATTTTCTTACTGGTTACACACAATACAAAAACGTCTCTCATACACAACCAACTTCATAGAAATGACAAACAGACGAGAAAACAGTTCTACATTACTTTGTTTTCCTAAATAAACAGCTTAAGCACAAATCTAGTTAATACTAATGAGAATGTTGCACAGTCTTTAAACTAAGGAGAGCCTGTGCCTCTCCTTTCACTAAATTAGAAATATAGCAAAACGGAAAGAATGTGTCCGGTTTAAGAAGTCTTCGCCTGGCCAGGACGAATAAACCTTTTAAACTATCACCAAGGACAGAGCTGAATATGTTCGTACTTTTCCCGTTGTGGTCTATTTCTAAAATTGGTGTACACCTTTTACAAATATAGATTGCATCATGAGCAAATAATATTCATATTTTTGTAAATACCTGCAAATGCGACTTATACACACATAATAATCAGCATGACCCACAGTATCTTTCACACAAGAAGTCATTCAGGAAAAATTAATCAGGGTTTCAAACAAACTTTTTCCACATGAGGAGGCATACTCTCTCCACAGGGACTTGTACTCTGAGCCCCCCACAGGCGAAGCAGCAGTTCCATATCCCTAATTCTAATTCTGAAAGAGGCACCAGGTTCATGCGTGCAAACGACAACATGTTTCTTTGTCTCATACTTATTAACCTCTTTACTTCCAGGGTCCATTACAAATAATAGCAGCAGTGACAAATAAAATTCTTATGCTTTATACAATGTTCGTTCTCTCAGATCAGAGATGACAGTCCAGTCGTGCACAAAAGTATATGGACTCTATACCAAATGCAGTTGTCTTAATATTAACTGGACTCTATACCAGTATAATTGAACTGTCCACAGTAACAATTTAGGTTAGGCAGGCAAGACCCGTCTGAATTTAGACAAAAATAGTCCCCTCAAATATTTTTTTTTTTTTTATAAACTTGATAGACTATAACCTTGGTTTTCTCTGGTTCTCTTCTTAGGGGAAATATGTATGAGCAAAACTCTATAGCAGATAGCTAACAAGCAAGCAGAGCACACTATATATGCAAAGACAGCATTCTTATGCAATCTATATATACTTATCACTTTATAGACATATATATATATATACTTTTCCACAGTCACCTTAGAGTATTTCCAGATATAAACATACAGTATCTTATTCCTTTGTCCCAGTAAAGGACTCTAATCCCTGACTAACTATATGAGTCTACAACTCATCTGTTTATGACAATCTTTGTCCCAGGCAGGGACTCTAATCCCTGACTAACTATATGAGTCTACAACTCATATGTTTATGACAATCCTTTGTCCCAGTCAGAGAATAGAACCCCTGACTAACTATATGAGTCTACTACCCATATGTTTATGACAATATATATTTATAATCTTCCAGTAAGGGGGTATTACTACAATAGGGTTGCTAGATAAGTAGACACCGGAAGGATAAGACAGATAAACTAGTATCTGGTACTTACCCCCACCGATGGCTTCTTATCCCACTTCTGACGCCACTTGTAAAATTTGTCCTATACTCCAACGTTAGTATGGACTTTCCCCTTCACTCAGATAGACCCTCTCGAGAGGCCCCGACCCCTCTAAAGTGCTGAATCAGGAAAAGAACGAGTGCTCGGAGGATTAAGTAAACAGGTCAGAATACAAGCTCTTTACTTTCTCCTGTTTATTTCATGTATACAGACAGATTATATAGTCAAGCAAGCAAAACAAGCTGACGTTCAGAACTTGCTTCCAATTTTCTGGCATTAACTCCTTATCTACAAAATTCGGAGAAACTGAAAGGCTAAAATACTGAGACAGGATAATGAGAAATAACGTATGTGTTCAGAATTTCTGTTCAGACTTCAAGGACTGTCATCTGACCACATTCCAGGCCCTTAGCCAACATAGATAGGCATATGTGGGGCAAAGGTAACAAGCAGAATAGCTATGTGACTATTTCAATATAACTTGACTTTATTAACCAATATGGAGTACCCCCTATAAAATACACATTATCAGGGGGTTCCGATGTCTTCCGTGTGAAGCTCGAGAGTTAGATCTGGAAGAAAGCAGTATCGGTTATTTCGGTGTAGGTTTAGGGCAGTTAAGATATATAGGGTAAATAAGAGATCCAGAGTGTGATAGAGAGACAGAGAGCGTATGAGAGAGAGAGAGACAAACAGAGAGAGTGTGTGAGAGAGAGACAGACAGAGAGAGTGTGAGAGACAGACAGAGAAAGTGTGTGAGAGAGAGACAGACAGAGAGAGTGTGAGAGACAGACAGAGAGAGAGAGAGTGTGGGTGAGACAGACAGAGAGAGTGTGAGAGAGACAGACAGAGAGAGTGTGGGTGAGACAGACAGAGAGAATGTGGGTTTGACCGACAGGTAGAGTGTGGGTGAGAGAGAGACAGAGAGAGACAGAGAGAGAAAGAGAGAGAGACAGAGAGAGAGATAGTGAGAGAGAGACACGCACAGAGAGAGAGAGAGAGAGTCACACACACACACACACACACACACACACACACACACACACACACACACACACACACACACACACACACACACACACACACACACACACACACACACACACACACACACACACACAGAAACACACACACACACAAACACAGAGAGACACACACACACACACACAGAGAGAGAGAGCGGCACACAGAGAGAGTGAGAGCGGCACACAGAGAGAGAGTGGCACACAGAGAGAGTGAGAGCGGCACACAGAGAGAGTGAGATCGGCACACAGAGAGAGAGAGTGGCACAGAGAGAGAGAGAGAGCGGCACTCAGGGAGAGAGAGAGAACACACAGAGAGAGAGAGACACAGAGAGAGAGGGTGAGAGACAAAGACAGAAAGAGGGTGAAAGACAAAGACGGAGAGAGGGTGATACAGAGTGAGAGTGACAGAGTGACAGAGAGAGACAGACAGAGAGAGAGAGTAACCCAGTCAATCATCCCACTTCACACTCTCACTCTCTCACACACTCTCTCACTCACACTCTCTCTCACTCTCTCTCCCACTCACACTCTCTCACTCACTCACCATCTCTCTCACTCACACTCTCTCACTCACACTCTCTCTCAATTACACTCTCTCTCAATCACTCGCACTCTCTCTCTCACACTGACACACTCTCTCACACACACAAACACACACGCGCACACACACACACACACACACACACACACACACACACACACACACACACACACACACACACACACACACACACACACACACACACACACACACACACACACACACACACAGAAACACACACACACACAAACACAGAGAGACACACACACACACACAAACACAGAGAGACACACACACACACACACAGAGAGAGAGCGGCACACAGAGAGAGTGAGAGCGGCACACAGAGAGAGAGTGGCACACAGAGAGAGTGAGAGCGGCACACAGAGAGAGTGAGATCGGCACACAGAGAGAGAGAGTGGCACAGAGAGAGAGAGAGAGCGGCACTCAGGGAGAGAGAGAGAACACACAGAGAGAGAGAGACACAGAGAGAGAGGGTGAGAGACAAAGACAGAAAGAGGGTGAAAGACAAAGACGGAGAGAGGGTGATACAGAGTGAGAGTGACAGAGTGACAGAGAGAGACAGACAGAGAGAGAGAGTAACCCAGTCAATCATCCCACTTCACACTCTCACTCTCTCACACTCTCTCACTCACACTCTCTCTCACTCTCTCTCCCACTCACACTCTCTCACTCACTCACCATCTCTCTCACTCACACTCTCTCACTCACACTCTCTCTCAATTACACTCTCTCTCAATCACTCGCACTCTCTCTCTCACACTGACACACTCTCTCACACACACAAACACACACGCGCGCACACACACACACACACACACACACACACACACACACACACACACACACACACACACTACAAGAAATGGGGCTGCTTGAGAGTGGAACCGGCGCCAGGAGTCCCACTCACCATCAGTGGTATGTGGGCGACATCTGGGGCCTGCGGGGGACATCGGGGCCTGCGGGGGACATCGGGGGTATGTGGTGGCCTACAGGGGACATCGGGGGACATCGGGGTTATGTGGTGGCCTGCGGGAGACATTGCCCCCCCCTCCAAGGCAACCAAGAGGAAACGGACAGGGACATGCTGCTATACAGCAGCCACAAGCCTACTTTGCCCCCCCCCCAAGCCGAGCCTGCACACTCCCCCTCCTACCTCCCACCCAGGCTGCAGCCATGGGGATGGAACTCAGAGCTGCCAGCCTGCCCTTCTTCCCCGCTCCCATTACCCTGTTCGCGCGGGTGCTAAAGGAGTGTTTGACAGAGGGGAAGTGCCTGACTAGCACGCACCTAACTACCTTGCTCCTCCAGCCTGGGCAGCAGCCGCAGGGAATCCCCCCGCCTACATCCCACTCCGAGCAGCAAGTGGGGACCCCCCACCTACCTTCCACTCGGGGCAGCAAGCGGGGACCCCCCCAGTCTACCTCCTGCTCCGGGCAGCAAGCGGGGACCCCCGCAGCCTACCTCCCACCCCGGGCAGCAAGCGGGGACCCCCCCAGCCTACCTCCTGCCCCACAGCAAGCGGTGACCCCCCCAGCCTACCTCCCGCCCCGGGCAGCAAGAGGGGATCGGGGGGAGGGGCCAGCCATCCCTCTTCCCCGCATCAGCCCAATCCGGGAAGGTGATTATTTATTTAAAAAATAAATAAATAAATTTGGCGCGAGCAGGGGAATTAATAGAACCGCAGCACGGATCGCCAGTGGCCTAAATCCAGTCACCACGGGCGTGCAGGCAACCGGATTTGTCGAACACTATATATATATATATATATATCAAAACAAACAAAGAATGAAGTAGCGCCTTTAGATAAAACCAATTAATATAGTGAACCGGTCAAGCTAATCATGAAAGGGTGCTTGGTGGGGTGGCTAATGGGAGACTAATACACTAAGATAAAGACTAAAAAATGTATAGCAATACGAACTAAATCACAGCTAATTTTAGATAAAAAATCCCTGTTTATGGATAAAAAATATATAAAACTTTAATGCCACAAAATATAAAAATAGTGAAAAAGTAGAAAATGAAAAATAAAAATGGGTAAGGAAAAAACCTTAAAGATAAAATAGTCCTGTTCCAATGATAACAGCACCAGATTCTTGCAGCCCGTTTTGAAGGGATCACCAGTCCCTAACCATATCTGAAAAAAAGAAAAAGAAAAAACAGGCGCAAACCTAGTGCATTAACATAATAAAATTTGTATTTCAAGGAACATAAAATCTATCAAATGCCCACTCACAAGGTTTAAAAAGATAAATAGCAGATATGAGATAGGCTCTCATGTGCCGTCAGCTCGATCCTCTCGATGTAGCTCCAGATAGTGGCGTCCTCACGTGACTCCCCTCGTTTAGCCGATGAACCGATGAACTGGAAGCGGAAACTCGTAATCAATGTTCGGCGGGGAGGAGACCCTCTAGACCTCAAAGGTCCTCCAGGTCCTCTATGATTGAAGTTCTCTTGGAGCCGTGTGAAACAAGGAAAGCATAGAGTCTCTACTGACAGCTGGCCTCAGTGTTCGTGGGCAAATGGGGGTCCCAAATTAGTCACGCCCTACGCGTTTCGTCATCGATGATGACTTCCTCAGAGGAGACCCCCCAAGCTCCCCTCCATGATATTTATAGGGAGATATTTGCATACGATTAGCCAATATTCATTGAAAGTGATTAAACAATTAGTTGAACAAACAATTAACATCTCATTTCACAAGTGTAGAGTACTGATGCATATTAAGAGGACCCCATTAGGTTACCAAAGAAAGGATTAACCCGTCAATCATATGTAATAATTTATCATTCAATGTGTGATTGATAATATTGGGTATATTAAGAATAAATTCTTTCACTCGGAAATCCAAAGAACATGACTATATGATTAGAATGGTAGTAGTTAAAATAAATGTTATTTTAGGAGACTAGTAATAAAAAGTAAATTAATCAATTGGCATATTGCGCAAAATGCCATAATCAAATTAATTTATAATTAAGTCACAAATGAAAAGCTGGAGAATTAGGTAGAAAAGTATTCCCCTATAATGATAATTACTGATAATCAACAAGTGAAGAAGTGTATAGCAAGAATTGCTCTTTTGGAACCCTTCTTGAAATGTAGTGGTTTATTATTGCAAATTAATGATTCTTGAGTGAGAATTATGTAGTACCTAATATTCAAAGGCAGTTGATATAAGATGTTCTCAAAATGAAAGCATAGTAATGACTAAATTAGTTACTGACCTTTATTGTGGATTCCGGTTGGAGTCAAAGGAGGAGATCTTGAAGCAAGAACAGGAGAACGAAACGATGTTGGCTGTCAATGCGTGTTAATGTATTAAATGTTGTATCTCAGTATAAAGGTGTAATGTAAAATAAAAATAAATTAATAATGGTAAGTGTATTGATATGCAATATGGTGACTGATAATAACGAAATGATGTGGATACAAATGGTACTATAGGACTTGTTTGGAAGTGTGTGTATAAGACATAATATGATGAATGGGGGAATTATATATGAATGGAAATATGTGTAAAGGACTAGTGTGAATGAAAGTGTAGGGTGAATGATATGAGTGGGTGTAAATAAAAAGTGCATGTGTGAAAACTATATGTGAAAGTGAAAGACTATTTGTGGAGATAAACCGTACGCAGCAAGGTGCTGTGTATCCTACAAACTGTCCTCTCTTTAAAGATTAAGATGACAATCAATGATCATAATGTCGACCATAGCCCAGAGGGAGTGCAGAAACACTCAACCCAGACCTCTGGAAGATAACCCATAAAGGGTGATCAGACTATGGTACTGATGTCAATATGATCATTGTGTCCCTTTGGATATGTAGTATCCAATAAGTACATCCAATATGTTTCTCTTGTACAAAGTTTTTGAAAGCGATCACCTCCCATATAGGAGGGGGGAATGAATTCGATACCCATAATGGAAAGGGACTTTGGATCCTTGTTATGATTGGCACAAAAATGACGGGAGAGGCTAGGATTCTGACACCCATGTATAATGTTGCGCCGGTGCTCCAAGAACTGTGTACTTAGAGCCCTTGATGTTCGGCCTACATATTGTGTGCCACATTCACACGAAATGAGGTACACAACATATTCGCTTAAATAATTAATGTAATCTTTTATATCATACGATGTACCATTCGAAAATGAAGAAAATGTATTGGTTTTTCTTAAATGCTTGCAGGTCAAACATCGGCCTCTACCGCATCCAAAGTTCCCCATTCCTTTGGCTGAACCTGAATCAGTAGTCTTCTTGGTTTTAAGTTTACTGGGTGCAATTAAAGTTTTAATGCTCCTTGCTTTCCTAAAGACTGTTGGAGCATATTCAGGTACTAGATGACCTATTACAGGATCGTTACGTATGATATTGCAATGACAATTTAGTATGTTTCTAATTTGTTTGGCGGATTGATTATATTGAGTAATACATTTTGGTGTATTACCTTCTTTATTACCCATTCCACTATTGACATGTAACGATTTGGATTTGTTTTTTGATTTTTCTAGTAGTATCTCTCGTTTTATGATACTAGCATCCTGAAATGCTTTGGTAACAATAGACATATCATAACCCTTCTCTTGAAATTTTTTAGTGAGATCCTCACCCTGTAGTAAGAAATCCGTGTCCTCTGAGCAGTTGCGCCTAATTCTGTAGAACTGACTTTTGGGTACGTTATTTAACCACTTTTTGTAGTGGTTACTGCCATTGTGTAGGTAACTATTAGTGGACACTGGTTTGAAATGTGTCTTTGTCTGAATTTGTTGCTCTTTACCAATAAATAATTCCAAGTCCAAAACGTTAATGTATTTGGATGAATGTTGTATGTGAAATTAAGACCCATCTCGTTATCATTGAAGGATGTCAGAATCTCCCCCAGGGTTTCTCTCTCGCCATCCCAAATAATAATAATATCATCTATTAGATGATTTTATGGCAAATCTTTTTATAAAATCTTTATAAAACTATACTCAAAAAAAATTTGTGATTGTAATCAGAATTACTTTTGTTTCTTACAGAACGAAAAAAGGATTTCAACCGGTTTTGCACCGGCATCATAAGAGAACAGTCAGGGACTTTTTAAAGCCGCATTTCCCATAGAACACCAGACCGCCCTCCAGACTAGCATTGTCCCAAACATAGAGACTCTCCCACAGTCCTATGTAGAAATTTGCATAGCTGTGGGCAAATCTGGTGCCCATCGCCGTTCCACAGATTTGCAAGTAAAATAGATCATCAAATAAAAAGTAATTGTGATTAAGGATAAATTTGATACATGCTAAAATAAATAACCTCTGTGAAGGGTGCATATATAAGTCTAACTCTAAATAGTGATTGATAGCCTGGATACCTTTTGTGTGATCAATACAATTGTAGAGTGAAGAGACATCACATGTTGCCCAGTGAAAGGTATCCTTCCATATAATACCAGAGGTGGAGTCGATGACATGCAGAGTGTCCCGAATATATGAACGTAAATTGATTACGTAGTGTTGTAAATAATAATCAATATATTGGGACAAGTTGGATGTCATCGATCCCACCCCTGATATTATTGGCCTCCCAGGTGGATTAACTTTATCTTTGTGCAATTTAGGAATGTGGTAAAATATAGGTGTTCTTGGGTGTTTAGTGAATAAAAATTTGTATTCTAATTTAGTGATAATCCCCTTAGTGAATGCGTCCTGGAGGAGATTCTGAAACTCCAATTGATAAATTATGACTGGGTCCTCTTCCAATACTTCATAAGACTTAATGTCATGTAAAAGATGATGGGCCTCACGAAGATAATCCACACGGTCCTGTAGGACAATGGCCCCACCTTTGTCTGCTTGGCGGACTATGAGCTCATGATTGTTCTTTAGACTAATCATAGTGGAATATTCTTCTTTAGTCAAATTATTGTGTTTCAATTCTACATTATTTTGGCACAACTGTTCAAAGTCCCTGAGAACCACTGTATAAAAGGTGTCTATGAAGTTCCCCTTTGATTGGTATGGGAAATAAACCAACTTTCGAGTAAATGGTGATGGCCTAAATATTGGTGTGATCTCGGGATTTATAGTATTCAAATCACGAATCTATTTTCAATACCCAAGAAATGGAATGTATTAATGCCCTCACTTCATTTTTGGCTGAATCTGAGAACAGTAATACCATTTGTAATAGTACACAAATTGACACACTTACAGACCCTCTCAAGAAAAGATCACTGATTGATAAAGTAATATTAGAAAATTCATTGGCAGATCTTACTATTCATGAAGAATCCACTACTACATTGATGGATTCTAATTTACCCATGAATACTATAAATCCCGAGATCACACCAATATTTAGGCCATCACCATTTACTCCAAAGTCGGTTTATTTCCCATACCAATCAAAGGGGAACTTCATAGACACCTTTTATACAGTGGTTCTCAGGGACTTTGAACAGTTGTGCCAAAATAATGTAGAATTGAAACACAATAATTTGACTAAAGAAGAATATTCCACTATGATTAGTCTAAAGAACAATCATGAGCTCATAGTCCGCCAAGCAGACAAAGGTGGGGCCATTGTCCTACAGGACCGTGTGGACTATCTTCGTGAGGCCCATCGTCTTTTACATGACATTAAGTCTTATGAAGTATTGGAAGAGGACCCAGTCATGATTTATCAATTGGAGTTTCAGAATCTCCTCCAGGACGCATTCACTAAGGGGATTATCACTAAATTAGAATACAAATTTTTATTCACTAAACACCGAAGAACACCTATATTTTACCACATTCCTAAATTGCACAAAGATAAAGTTAATCCACCTGGGAGGCCAATAATATCAGGGGTGGGCTCGATGACATCCAACTTGTCCCAATATATTGATTATTATTTACAACCCTACGTAATCAATTTACGTTTATATATTCGGGACACTCTGCATGTCATCGACTCCACCTCTGGTATTACATGGAAGGATACCTTTCACTGGGCAACATGTGATGTCTCTTCACTCTACACTTGTATTGATCACACAAAAGGTATCCAGGCTATCAATCACTATTTAGAGTTAGACTTAGATATGCACCCTTCACAGAAGTTATTTATTTTAGCATGTATCAAATTTATCCTTAATCACAATTACTTTTTATTTGATGATCTATTTTACTTGCAAATCTGTGGAACGGCGATGGGCACCAGATTTGCCCACAGCTATGCAAATCTCTACATGGGACTGTGGGAGAGTCTCTATGTTTGGGACAATGCTAGTCTGGAGGGCGGTCTGGTGTTCTATGGCCGTTTCATAGATGATATTATTATTATTTGGTATAGTGAGAGAAACCCTGGAGGAGATTCTGACATCCTTCAATGATAACGAGATGGGTCTTAATTTCACATACAACATTCATCCAAATACAATAACGTTTTTGGACTTGGAATTATTTATTGGTAAAGAGCAACACATTCAGACAAAGACACATTTCAAACCAGTGTCCACTAATAGTTACCTACACTATGGCAGTAACCACTACAAAAAGTGGTTAGATAACGTACTCAAAAGTCAGTTCTACAGAATTAGGCGCAACTGCTCAGAGGACACGGATTTCTTACTACAGGGTGAGGATCTCACTAAAAAATTTCAAGAGAAGGGTTATGATATGTCTGTTGTTACCAAAGCATTTCAGGATGCTAGTATCATAAAACGAGAGATACTACTAGAAGAATCAAAAAACAAATCCAAATCGTTACATGTCAATAGGGGAATGGGTAATAAAGCAGGTAATACACCAAAATTTATTACTCAATATAATCAATCCACCAAACAAATTAGAAACATACTAAATTGTCATTGGAATATCATACGTAACGATCCTGTAATAGGTCATCTAGTACCTGAATATGCTCCAACAGTCTTTAGGAAAGTAAGGAGCATTAAAACTTTAATTGCACCCAGTAAACTTAAAACCAAGAAGACTACTGATTCAGGTTCAGCCAAAGGAATGGGGAACTTTGGATGCGGTAGAGGCCGTTGTTTGACCTGCAAGCATTTAACAAAAACCAATAAATTTTCTTCATTTTCGAATGGTACATCGTATGATATAAAAGATTACATTAATTGTTTAAGCGAATATGTTGTGTACCTCATTTCGTGTAAATGTGGCACACAATATGTAGGCCGAACATCAAGGGCTCTAAGTACACGGTTCTTGGGGCACCGGCGCAACATTATACATGGGTGTCAGAATCCTAGCCTCTCCCGTCATTTTTGTGCCAATCATAACAAAGATCCAAAGTCCCTTTCCATTATGGGTATCGAATTCATTCCCCCCTCCTATATGGGAGGTGATCGCTTTCAAAAACTTTGTACAAGAGAAACATATTGGATGTACTTATTGGATACTACATATCCAAAGGGACACAATGATCATATTGACATCAGTACCATAGTCTGATCACCCTTTATGGGTTTTCTTCCAGAGGTCTGGGTTGAGTGTTTCTGCACTCCCTCTGGGCTATGGTCGACATTATGATCATTGATTGTCATCTTAATCTTTAAAGAGAGGACAGTTTGTAGGATACACAGCACCTTGCTACGTTCGGTTTATCTCCACAAATAGTCTTTCACTTTCACATATAGTTTTCACACATGCACTTTTTATTTACACCCACTCATATCATTCACCCTACACTTTCATTCACACTAGTCCTTTACACATATTTCCATTCAGATATAATTCCCCCATTCATCATATTATGTCTTATACACACACTTCCAAACAGGTCCTATAGTACCATTTGTATCCACATCATTTCGTTATTATCAGTCACCATATTGCATATCAATACACTTACCATTATTAATTTATTTTTATTTTACATTACACCTTTATACTGAGATACAACATTTAATACATTAACACGCATTGACAGCCAACATCGTTTCGTTCTCCTGTTCTTGCTTCAAGATCTCCTCCTTTGACTCCAACCGGAATCCACAATAAAGGTCAGTAACTAATTTAGTCATTACTATGCTTTCATTTTGAGAACATCTTATATCAACTGCCTTTGAATATTAGGTACTACATAATTCTCACTCAAGAATCATTAATTTGCAATAATAAACCACTACATTTCAAGAAGGGTTCCAAAAGAGCAATTCTTGCTATACACTTCTTCACTTGTTGATTATCAGTAATTATCATTATAGGGGAATACTTTTCTACCTAATTCTCCAGCTTTTCATTTGTGACTCAATTATAAATTAATTTGATTATGGCATTTTGCGCAATATGCCAATTGATTAATTTACTTTTTATTACTAGTCTCCTAAAATAACATTTATTTTAACTACTACCATTCTAATCATATAGTCATGTTCTTTGGATTTCCGAGTGAAAGAATTTATTCTTAATATACCCAATATTATCAATCACACATTGAATGATAAATTATTACATATGATTGACGGGTTAATCCTTTCTTTGGTAACCTAATGGGGTCCTCTTAATATGCATCAGTACTCTACACTTGTGAAATGAGATGTTAATTGTTTGTTCAACTAATTGTTTAATCACTTTCAATGAATATTGGCTAATCGTATGCAAATATCTCCCTATAAATATCATGGAGGGGAGCTTGGGGGGTCTCCTCTGAGGAAGTCATCATCGATGACGAAACGCGTAGGGCGTGACTAATTTGGGACCCCCATTTGCCCACGAACACTGAGGCCAGCTGTCAGTAGAGACTCTATGCTTTCCTTGTTTCACACGGCTCCAAGAGAACTTCAATCATAGAGGACCTGGAGGACCTTTGAGGTCTAGAGGGTCTCCTCCCCGCCGAACATTGATTACGAGTTTCCGCTTCCGGTTCACCGGTTCATCGGCTACACGAGGGGAGTCACGTGAGGACGCCACTATCTGGAGCTACATCGAGAGGATCGAGCTGACGGCACATGAGAGCCTATCTCATATCTGCTATTTATCTTTTTAAACCTTGTGAGTGGGCATTTGATAGATTTTATGTTCCTTGAAATACAAATTTTATTATGTTAATGCACTAGGTTTGCACCTGTTTTTTCTTTTTTTCATATATATATATATATATATATAAATTTATATTAGTGTGTGTCTGTGTCTATATAGTGTGAGTGAACCCGAATGCAAAGAAAAAAGCATATATTATAGCAGATTTTAAGGAATTCTTTTTTTAAAATTTTACAAATTGTACTCAAAATGAGTGTCTAACATCCTGATGTTAAATCTCCAATTACTACTGGGATCCGTAAGCTCTGGTTCCGCCCTCATGTGAATGGCACAGAGTCATCAATCCTCCAGTACCAGTGTCCTCCTGAACTTGCAGGAACAAAAAAAGAACCATACTCTGGTAGATTCCTGTTAGAAGTCCTACCTTTTTAAAGACATGACACCAGTTACCAAGATGGCCACTGTAGGTTCAGTGTGGGTGGCAGTGAGGAAAGGATGCAAGGAAACAATATGGTCATCGGAACTTCAGTGTAGGCACTAATAACACCAAAGCCTCATAGTACATTATGTCCCACTCCATCAGGTGCAACCTCTGGGATATCCAAGGAAGGCCGACGCGGTCATTTTTTTTAAACACCAGACTACAAAAGGGGCATGGATGTCCTTGGAATCCACCATTTATCTTTCTTCAGGGTCATACCCCTTCCAATGCACCCAATACTGGAGTTGGCCACTTGCACCCAATACTGGAGTTGGCCACTTGGGCTCCAGGAGTCCAAAATTCACTGTATCTCGAATTCCTCCTTGCCTTCCATTAATACAGAACTGGGAGGAGAAAGTGGGGAAGAGAATGAAGTCTGCATGTATGGTTTGAGGAGAGAAAAATGAAAAACAGATGGTATTCTTAGGCAGACAGGAAGTTTCAATTTGATGGATACAGGATTTTTCAGAATTTTGCATGTTCTTAGGACCAAACTTAGTGGAGGGTAGCTTGATGCAAATATTTCTGCTGGAGAGCCATATCCGATCACCTTCTTTTGTGGGGAGGAGATAATCACCTGCGTTAATCCACATGTACTGTACCTTCTGTAGAATGGCCACTTTAGCGAGAAAGGTGTGGACCTGTATCCAGAGGTCCTGGAGTTCCTAGAGCTTGGAGGTCCACCACAGGAACTACAGACGGCACAACAGGCGATGGAAGGACGGCAGGGTGGTACCCCTAAACAAAGAAGAATGACGACTCGAGAGGAGTTATGTTTTATGGAGTTTGTGCACTCAAAAAAAGGGAGCAGGTACAGTACGCCCAAATATTTTGCTGTTCGGATATAAAAGCAATGAAGGAACTGTTCCAAAAACTTTCTGTTAGGCTGTTTAACTGTAAATGATAAGCTTAGGAGAAATGGATAGAAATTTCCATTCTGGTACAGAATGCTTTCCAAACCTGGAAACAAACTGCGATCCCTGGTCAGAGATGATCTCCGAGGGTACTGCGTACAAGAGGAAGATTAACCTGATAAAAATTTCCGAGAGTTCTGAGGTGGAGGGTAATTTTTTCAGAAATGGGTCTGCTTAGTAAAGCAATCGACCACTACTAGATTGGTAGTCATACCTTGAGAAGATAGTAACTCAACAATAAAGTCCATTACCAAATGGTACCATGGCTGGTCAGGAATTGGTAGTGGTAAGAGTAGGCCGCAGGAAAGAGCTCACAGCACATTGGTTTAAGCACAAGTGGCACAAGAGGCCACAAAATATTTGACATTGCTAAAAATCTCCAGCCACCAGTCTGTGCGTGATAAATATTCAGACTAACAAATTTTGACTGATGTCCTCTACATATTGTAGAGCCTTTTTATGGAGGTGTGGAGGTACGTAAAGTCTTGAAGGAGTTAACAGTGCTTGAGCAGGAACTTCTAACTGTGCATGAAGAATCTTCTTTAACAGGGGAAATCAAACTGAGGAGATGATTCAGGCAGGGAAACAATGGGACCTTTATAAGTCTCTAATGTCTCTTCATCAGAGAATTGACTGGCCTTACTATTCTTTGAGCCTGAATGAAAGGAGATTATAAAACTTAGTGAAGAACAAACCACATTGGCCTGTTGTGTCCCAAGTCTCCTAGCTCTTTCGATGAATTCCAGGTTTTTTTTGTTGGTGAGGATTGTGATTGATAAAATAGCTCCTTCTAAAATATGGTACCATTCTTCAAGTGCCATCTTTGATATGAGACCACACGTTTCCAGGATTTTCTCACATTTTCGACCCAAAATCCATTGGCGGATTTCTTCTTAAGAATCAGGAGGTCCCGAAAGATTTAATTAATAAAGTATTGAAATATCGCAACAGCATTGCACAAGCCAAAGGGCATGACCTGGTATTCCTAATGGTCCTCCCGTGTATTGAAGGCAATCTTTCACTCATCACCTTTCCGAATTCAGATGAGATTGTAAACACCGCGTAGGTCCAACTTGATAAACAAATTACACCTCGCAGGTACTCAAAGAGTTCAGCAATCCTCAGCAAGAGTGATATTTCTTCTCAATGGAAAATAATCCAGCTCTTACAGGATAACTAGACTGTGGATAAAGCCCAATTTAAGATTTTCCTGAATGTACGCTACATAAGCTTGGTTTTAGACTCAGAGAGTGATACGTGTGGCCATGGGGAGGCACCAATCCTGGCAGGAGATCTATGTGTTAGTTGTACAGCCAGTGTGGACATCGGTGGTCTAGATAGGGACTAGGGAGCCCAGGGCAGGATTTTTCCCATGCTGTTAAATTACAAGTTACCCAGTCAATATTGGAGTTATGTTACTGTAAAGACAGAAATCCCAGGAAAATGGTGCAGGTTGGGGAGTAAATGACATCAAAGTGAGCAACGGGACTGTCTCCTGAGTAATAGTGCCTGAAACAACAGGTCTCCCATCAACGGCAGTTACTGTGAAATTAATTATTTTGGATCATACAGTAAGGAAATGGCGAGAGATGCTGCAAAGTATTTGTCAATAACGTTTCCAACAGCACCGGAGTCCACAATGGCCTGTGTATGCATGGATGAATACCCCATGATATGTTGGCAGTAATAAGGAGCCGCTGAAGGGACCTTAGAGGAAGAATAATTTAAATGCCCAGAGAGGATTCATCCACACTCGAGATTTAGCAGTGCACTTCTGGGTGAAAATCCCCCAACCCCCACAGGACAGAGACCAATAATACATTTCCTGTGTTTCTCATCTTCAGACAACCTCGTACCAGATAACTGCATGGGCTCTTCTTCAGCTAGACTTGTTTTTTATGGGACCTGAAAGTGAGGTGAGGGAGGAAATAAGGAAATTCTGCGAGATCGTTCTCGCTATGATTGTCGTTCTCGAATACGCAGGTCCATGCGTATACACAGAATTATGATATTCTTCAAATTAGTTTTACCATCTTGGCAAGTAAGCTCATCCTTTAGATGCCTGGATAGTGCTTGCAAGAAGACGGCCCATTGAGCAGGTTTATTCTAACCCATCTCGACAGCTTGGGTACGGAATTTCAATAGCGTATTGCCCCACGGTGTGTGTATCTTAACGGATCCAAAATAACGACATGGAGGTGGAGGATACCTGTCCTGTGGCACAAAAGACATTCCATAGATGAAGATGAAGGAGGTAGAGTCATTCTCTAGAGAAACATCACTCTCCATAATGAAGATGCCCATGCCAAAGCCCTTTAAAAGAGAAGAGAGGTGATGTACGCCACCCTTGCCAGATGAGAAGCAAACATAATTACATAGTTACATATTTACATAGTAGATAAGGTTGAAAAAAGACGTAGGTCCATCAAGTTCAACCTATGCTAAATTTAGACAACAGATACTTTATCCTATATCTATACTTACTTATTGATCCAGAGGAAGGCAAACAAAAAACCCCATTAAGGGGAACAATTAATTCCTTTCTGACTCCAAGAATTGGCAATCGGATAATCCCTGAATCAACATCCTTCCCATGTATACTTATTTGATATATCCCTATATACCTTTCCCATCTAAAAACATGTCCAACCTTTTTTTTTAACAAATCTATTGTATCTGCCATCACAGTCTCCATGGGTAATGAATTCCACATTTTAACTGCCCTTAATGTAAAGAGCCCTTTCCTTTGTTGCTGGTGAAATTTCCTGTCCTCCAACCTTAAGGGATGGCCCAGAGTCCTTTGTACTGCCCGTGAGATGAATAGTTCTTTTGAAAGCTCCTTGTGTTATCCCCGAATATATTTGTATATAGTTATCATATCCCCTCTTAGACGCCTCTTTTCTAATGTAAATAAATCTAATTTAGCTAGCCTCTCCTCATAAGTTAGATTATCCATCCCCTTTATTAATTTGATGGCTCTTCTCTGCACTCTCTCTAATTCCATAATGTCTTTTCTTATGATTGGTGCCCAAAATTGTACTCCATATTCAAGGTGTGGTCTTACTAATGCTTTGTAAAGGGGCATAATTATGTTTACTTCTCTTACATCCATTGCCCGTTTGATGCAAGATAAGATCTTATTTGCCTTTGCAGCTACTGCATGACATTGGGCACTATTGCTAAGCCTGCTATCTACAAGCACACCCAAATCCTTCTCCATCATGGATTCCCCCAATATATCTCAATTTAATTTGTAAGTCGCCTTTTTATTCTTGCATCCCAAATGCATAACCTTACATTTATCTGTATTAAACCTCATCTGCCATTTACCTGCCCACATTTCTAGTCTCTCCAAGTCCTTCTGAAGAGAAATTACATCCTGCTCTGATTCTATTACCTTACACAATTTAGTATCATCAGCAAAGATGGAGACTTTGCTCTCGATCCCAACCTCAAGGTCATTAATAAACAAGTTAAAAAGCAGGGGTCCCAGTACCGATCCCTGAGGTACTCCACTCACGACATTAGCCCAACTTGAAAAAGTTCCATTTATGACAACCCTCTGTTGTCTATCCTTCAACCAGTTTTCAATCCAGGTCCAATTTTCTTTATTTTGTACACCAACCTCTTGTGTAAAACCGTATCAAAAGCCTTTGCAAAATCTAAGTAGACAATCAACTGCATTACCCTGGTTTACATTCCTTCTTACCTCCTCAAAGAAACACATAAGGTTAGTTTGGCAAGATCTATCCTTCATAAATCCATGCTGACTATTACTAATAATTTTGTTTTCTTTAGGTATTCCTGAATATTATCCCATATTAAACCTTCAAGTAGTTTCCGTACTATTGAAGTCAGGCTTACAGATCTGTAATTTCCCGGTTGCGATCTAGCTCCCTTTTTAAATATAGGCACCACATATGCTTTACGCCAATCTTGTGGTACTGAGCCTGTGGAAATGGAGTACTTGAATATTAAATATAATGGTTTGGCTATTATTGAGCTTAACTCTTTGAGAACTCTTGGATGTATGCCATCGGGGCCAGGTGCCTTATTTACTTTAATTTTTTCAAGTCGCTTATGAACTTCTTCCTCAGTTAACCAATTGTTCATTAATATGGAGGTTGTGGCTTCCTCTTGTGGCATTACTATTGAACTTGATTCTTCCCTGGTAAACACAGAGGCAAATAATTTGTTTAATACCTCAGCTTTTTCCTTATCTCCAATAATCTGCCTACCCATCTCACACTATATGGGTATGGAGGGGATGGGTGCTCCAAAGTAGGTGAAAACTTGTCACTCAATAAATCTATGAAGGACTCCAAAATGAAACTGCATAACGGAGTGGGTATACTTAAAATGACCTGCGAGTCACCAATACACACCAAGATAACTATTCATAGAGGGAACATTAAAAATGCATAGATCACTCAGAGTTGCCACATTGGGGGAATTCAGGTACTGGTACTCATCCATAATTGATCATGATAAACAATAAATGCGATAATCTTACCCACTCCTGCAGTCTGAGGGAGTCCAATGTGGCGTGCCAGCCGCAATGCAGAAATCCAGAGCAGAAGAACAAAAGAGAAACAGGAGTAGCGCGATGACGCAGGGGGAGGTACTTCACCCCCCTTCAAAGTTATACACGGCAATTAGTCATTCTGCAAAAGGAGTAGCGCGATGACGCAGGGGGAGGTACTTCACCCCCCTTCAAAGTTATACACGGCAATTAGTCATTCTGTGCGCAGGGAGTCCCAGCCAATTAGATTATACATTAGCGATTTTCGCGCCAAAAGCAGGGAGCGCGATGACGTAGGGGGGCGGGCTTAGCCCTTTAAATCAGTGGGGATGAATGGTGCGGATCAGCTCTATGACTAAGGACTATACCAGTCCGAAACGCGTCAGAGTGTGTGTCCCCTGTACCATGCTGTTTCAATAAAGGATTTTTAACAACACCTTGCTGGTCCTCTACCCTATTTTGCTGTGCACCGCAGGAATCTTTGGATTTCAACCTCTACAAAAGAGAAACAGCGCACTGCCAGGGAGTCAGGTGGTGAGAAATAAAATCCTATTTATTCAGCACAATTCCAACAGCAACATCACCCCAGGAGGTGAACATTGTCCTCCTATGCGTTTCGGACAGCTAAGTCATTTATCAAGGAGTATGGGGTATTGGGCGAAAGGGATCACCTATATATACCTAAAACGGCTCCAATCAATCATAGATGATTTTCGCGCCACTCTATTGCGCATGCGCATGACGTCATGAGAGGCGCCACTTCACCCGCCAGTATCCGACAGCTCATTGTGAGTGGAAACGCCTCTCATCCCCGTCTGCGTGCGCACTCCAGCAGGGCTATGGGAGGTTCATACCTAACAAGCCGATGGACCGCTCGCCGTGCATCACCGCCCCCAAAGGCACACCTTCCGACGGCCGACTGGGCTGTGCGCTATGCCCCAGCCAATGAACACCTCGGCCGAGACATTCAACCCCCAGATCAGTCTGCCCCTCGGTGATTGGCCCAGGGCCCGTCAGCAACAGCACTGCTGAGCCCGTCACCTCCTTGTATGAAAAAATACACCATGATGTCCACAGTAGTAAACAACCACCCAACAATAGTAAATATAATAAAAGAATCCAACCTCTAATCCCTGTCGCCCCAAATCCCCACACATACATAGCAAAACATAACAAATAATTCCAATCTCCTGTTGATCTTGTAACATCCCATATAAAACAGGAGAAATGGTTAAGACAACACATAAACATAAAAACATAACAGCAGAATCTCTAAGTGTATATATTTGTTCTGCTGTGTTAAAACATGTTCTTCCTCCCGAAATGATGAGCAATTTCACAAAAATGCATCTAATTCAATGAATCAATATTCATACTTTGTTCAAATACACAACATACATAATAAGTACAACAGGTCAACTGTTCCATTTGTGTAAGTGACCCTAATGTCTGATACAGGTAAGGAACCAGCCACTAGTATGCGACATGTATTTCCCACAGATAAAGGAACTAAGGATCAGGAAGAACAAAACTGGAAAAAGGAGGAAAGGGAAGGGATTAGGGGGGGAGGAGGGAAAAAAGGGGTGGGAAAAATAAGTGGGGAAGGGAGGGAGGGGAGGAACAAGGGGGGGGGGGGGAAGGAGGAGAAGGGGGTGAAGGTGGGGAGGAGATGAATAAGTGTCATAACAATCTTCATTACTAATATATCGACCAATATTTAAATAGACTACCATTTACATTGTGCCAATGTCCTATGCTACCCCCCACACATCACACATTTGTAAACAAGAATAATTGATCCTGACAACCTTATTATTATATATTGTCATATTCCACAAAAACTCCAATCGAGAATGCTTAGACCCCATTATAATAACTGTAGGGAGTATGTAATAATGACCCTAAAGTCCAGGAGCAAGAATCTTCTTATTTAACAAGCTAAACATATTAAATGGCTAACGGTTAAGAAAGTGCCTGAGATTCCACTCGTTTTTTTTTAATGAATATCCAATATGCTTCCCTGCGGTCCAATAAGTTGAGCCTATCTCCCCCTCTCTCATGAACGAATACTTTTTCAATCCCTCTGACTTTGAATCCTTTTATCCCTCCCTTGTTACATTGTGAGACATGTTTGGACACCGGGTGTGAGCAATCCTTATTTTTAATGAACCTTAAGTGTTATAATACCCTTATTTTAAGGGATCGTGTTGTTCTCCCTACATAATTAATTCCACACCCACATGTCAATAGATAAATAACGTATTGTGTATTACAATTTATGAAGGATTTAATAGGGAATGTTTTATTAGAGGAGGAACCCATGAAATGAGCTGAGGGTTGCATATATTGACATATTTTGCAACTTTCATATTTGAAGTAACCCTTGGTTACGAAACGTTTAGTAATTGCTTTCGAAGAGGCCACATAGCTGGGGGATACATATGAGGCAATCGTTTTGGCTTTTTTGTAAATGAAACGTGGTCCCTTGTTCACACAGTCAGCTAAACTTAGATCCATACATAAAATATCCCAGTGTTTACGGATAATTTGTTGAACCTGCTGGCTACATTTGTTATACTGTGTAATCATGAGGTGTATGTCCTCTCCCACAAAACCTGATCTCCCTTGTTGGCCTATGTTCTGTCCCCTGTACTTATTTATATTGGTGGGCTTAAAGTGACCCCTCTCATCAATTAAACCCTTCCTGGGGCCCACCCCTTTCTGAGTGAATAAGGTCTGCCTATCCAAAGCTGATACTTCTTTAAATGTTTGAAGCAAATCTTGCCTTGTATAGCCTCTTTGCTGGAAACAGTTGCTCAATTCCTCAGATTGTGTGACGAAACCCTCCTCCGTGGAGCAGTTTCTTCTCAATCTGAGGAATTGGCCTTTGGGGATACCCCTAATGACTGCATGGGGGTGGCAACTGTCGTGCTTAACAGCATATTTCTAGAATTCGGTTTTCTATATACATCTGTTTGGATGTTTCTATTGATGTCTATAAATAAACGGAGGTCCAGATAGTAAATATGGTGCCAATTATAATTGTGTGTAAATTGTAAATTATAGGAATTTTGATAAATAAAATCAAAAACACGTGCAATGTGACTAAATCCCCTTCCCAAATCATGATCAGGTCATCAATAAACCTTTTATAAAATGTGATGTGTTTTCTAAAGGGATTATTGCTCGTGAAAATAAATTGTGATTCCCACCACCCCATAAATAAATTTGCGCACGGATGTGCAAAACTTGTGCCCATAGCGGTACCCTGTTGTTGTAAATAAAATTTGTGATCAAATAAAAAATAATTGTGCGTGAGTAAAAAATAAATCGAATCTAAAATAAATGCCATGTGAAATTGATTACTATCTGGACTCTCCAAAAAGTAGCGGACAGCCGCCACTCCCTGGTCATGTTTGATAATGGAATATAGCGAGGTCACATCAAGGGTGACCCATACTGACTGGGGTCCCCACTTGACTTGGCGCAATTGAGTAATCACAGAAAAAAGCAAAATGTGTGGTGCTCTAAACGAAAGCACAAGAAATCACATAGCTTGATTGAAGAATCCTGAGGTGTGAACCCCCCAATGGAAGAAAAATGGGATATACCCCAGACAATGCAGATGACAGCTCCAGATATAACTCCAATATATAACCGACTAGTGGACTAGGATCCCCACAAGCACTGCAGTAAGGAACCTCACACTGATGTGATCCAACATATAGCATCGGAATGGAGAATGTCCAGATAATAAAATGATAACTCACTCATGGTAGGCTTGTCATCCTTGTCATCACTGTAGATGAATCTTCCTCCACTGAAGGGGGGTGTGCATCCACTTTTTTCAATTGTCCTGAAAGCATGTAGATAGGAAAAAGCAGGCACCAACAGCACAGGATCAAAAAGTAATAAAGATTCAAATGAGAGCTAGTTCCCATAAAAAAATGGTTTAATGGATTCTACAAGAAAAAATATAACAGCATTATGGGGTACAGAGCCACCCACCAACGTGTTTCGAGCGCTAGCTCTTTCTCAAGGACGCGTTGGTGGGGGGCTCTGTACCCCATAATGCTGTTATATTTTTTCTTGTAGAATCCATTAAACCATTTTTTTATGGGAACTAGCTCTCATTTGAATTCTTTATTACTTTTTGATCCTGTGCTGTTGGTGCCTGCTTTTTCCTATCTACATGCTTTTAGGGCAATTGAGTTATCATAACCCCCGAATCCAACAAGAACGAGGGTAGGTCCCTAACAAAGGGCTGGAGGTATTGTCAATATATTTAGGGAGACCATCTCCCAAAGAGCCAAAAGATGAAACGATTGGTCTCCCCGGAGGGTCGACCAATGTCTTATGGACCTTTGGGAGATGGTAGAACACTGGAATGGTGGGATGAGGATACCACAAAAAAAGCAATTTCTTCTTTATTCTTAACCTTAGTGATTTAACCTAACTCAATGAGATCTTTAAAGGCTATAAGAAAGGTCTCTGTGGGGTTCTGTCTACCTCTCTCCCACTGCCTCAGCGCATGCCCCGCAGGTCTTGCGCGAACGCATGGTCCCCGTGCCCCTGTAGTGACGCTCCCCGCTCCCAGACACCCGCTATGCTTGCGGCTAGTACCTCACCTTCCCTGGCGGCTCCATCCGCTCCTCTGCCTCCCTCCAGCGAGGTACCCGCGGCGCAGCGCTCCGTGCGCCTGGTGACGTGGCCTGTGCGCGCGCTCCCTCAGCTTGCAGAGGGCGCATGCACACGCTCCTCCTCTGGGCTCTGTTGCCCTTCTGGTTCCTCATCCCGGTCCCTGTGGGCCATCTCTCTGTCACAGCCTGTGCGCGCGCACCCTCCACTTACAGAGGGCTCACGCACACGCTCCTCTTCTTTGGCCTGCCACGCTCCTGACTCCTCCTCCTAATCCCTTCAGGCCATTCCCCTGACTGCCCCTTCTGTCTCCTCCTCTTCTATTCCTGACCTATCTCTGTTGTCTCCCACTTCTCTCTCTGCTCCTCCTCTCTCTCCTATTGGTGTGTCTTCCTTTATAATCCCTGTCTGTCCTCTTCTTCCTCGCTCTGCAGTGTTCCTGTTTCCCTGTGTGCTGACATATGTTGTGCTCCCTCTGTGTCCCTGCTGTATCCTGCTCCTGGGTTTACTTTGGATTTCCCTGGCTTTGACCCCTGCTTGTCCTGGACTACCCTGCTCTCTGTACACCTTTGAACCTTGCTACGGACACTACCTCGCTTACCTCTGGCACCCTTGGACCTAGCTTTGTACCCTGATGACTCTAGTCTCTGGGCCCCTGGACATTGGCACACGGACACGACCATTCTTACGCTTATACCAACAGACATTGCAAGAATCATTAACCACTCTCTCTACAGGCCCAGCAACGCTATACCACACTCCAGGCTTGCTCCCACTGCTGTGGGTGTGTGTTGTAATACCGTTCAAACCTCAGTACTGGGGTCTTGCCCGGTCTGCTGGCATACAGGCATGACAGTTATGACCTACCCTTGTTCTTGTTGGATTCGGGGGATTTGATTACTCAATTGTGCCAAGTCAGTGGGGACCCCAGCTAGTATGGGTCACCCTTGATGTGACCTCGCTATATTCCATTATCAAACATGACCAGGGAGTGGTGGCTGTCTGCTACATTTTGGAGAGTCCAGATAGTAATCAATTTCACACGGCATTTATTTTAGATTCGATTTATTTTTTACTCACGCACAATTATTTTTTATTTGATCACAAATTTTATTTTAACAACAGGGTACCGTGTGCAAATTTCTTTATGGGGTTGTGGGAATCACAATTTATTTTCACGAGCACTCATCCCTTTAGAAAACACATCACATTTTTTTTTTAAAACAGCCTAGCAGGGGAAAGCTAGCCAATTTAGAAAGAGCAATGAATATACTGTTTATCCAGGATGTACCTGCAACCCCTATACCACTCCCCTACTTACCCCCCCACCGCTCCCCTCCCCCCTGCGTTCTCTCTTCCCCCCCGTGCTCCCTTTCCCCCCGGTCCCCTTCACCCCACCTCCCCCCCGCTCCCCTTCCCCCCCCCCCCCGTTCCCCTTTCCCCCCCGGTCCCCTTTCCCCCCCTCCCCGCTCCCCTTCCCCCGCTCCCTTCTCTCCTATCCCCCCCGCTACCTGCCCATCCACACTCCCTTTCCCCCCCCCTCAACCAACACCCCCCCATATCCCCCCATTTTTTTATTGTCTAGTCTAAAGCAATAATCAAAAGCAAAATGCAAATGTGGTATGGTAGAAACCAAATGATCATAACAAAAACAATGACGTAATGCAGATAATAGCAAATGGACTATGCGGAAATAAGATACAAGCAGAAGACAATTAGTAAATGCAAATGATATATGTTAAATACCAATTGTTCACGTAAGAAATAGAGTTGATAAGCAGACAAAAGCAAACGTACCCTCTAGCAATAGGATATAAGTAACAGATGATAAGAAAATGCAAATGTCACATGATGAATGTCAAATGTTGTGTTTTTTCGTACAAGTTGTCAGAAAGAAAAGAGACAAAGGGTTAATAAAAAATGCCTACCCAGCCCACATGGGCTCCTAAATAAGACAAGCCAGATAGGCACCCACCCCTTGACAAGTAGTTCCTTCCCCCTCCCCTCCCCCTTCCCCCTGCCCCTCTCCCTCCCCTCCCCCTCCCCTCCCCCCTCCCCCTGCCCCTCCCCCCTCCCCCTGCCCCTCCCCCCTCTCTCCCTCCCCCTGCCTCCCCAGCCCCTCCCCCCTCTCTACCCCCCCACCCCACCCTCCCCCCCCACCCCCACTGCTCCCCCTCCCTCCTCACTCCCCCCCACTCTCCCCCCCCTAAAAATGATAAGATACATGCAAAGACCAAAAGGGACCAACACAAAAGCTCTGTGCAAAAAAATATATGTGATCCGCTCCCTGACTGATATTGGGAACAGAGCAACAATAAGGTGTCTAACGTAAACCTATCTCAGCCCACATAGATCCCAAACTAAGACAAACCAGATAGACATCCTTATCATGTCCAGAGACGACCCTCCCCCACCTCCCCCCCCCTCTTGCCCACCTTTCCCTCCACCTCTCTCCCTCCTCCCCGATCCCCCCCACACTCCCTTCCCCCTCATTCCCTCCCAGCTCCCCCCCTTCCTCCCCCCTAACCCCCACCCCCCCATCCCCCCGTCATGAAGAGGAACGATGCACCTCGATAGCAGAGAAGAGGAAAATTACATTTAGAGGAGACGGGGCTAACTCCGGGCCCAGAGTATCCAACAGGAGGGTTGATAAATATTGAACGCCCACAACATAACAATATAGACTATATAAGTGTTGACCGACAAAATAGAGTTCTTAAAAAAGGTTCTGTTTTTTCCAAAAGTTTATGTGAAGATGTTTAGAAATGTTTATAGGACACCACACTATGTGGTCTCCCTAGCAGTGGTTTTAAGTAAGTTTTCACACAGAGGGTGTGGGCCCCTCGTTCCGGTCTCCGACCGTATTCTGAGTTCTGGAAGGATCTCTAGGGGTAATAAACCCCCGTACCTCTCTCGCCCACATGGGGGGGCCTACTTTCTAGGGCCATCTGAAGGCCCAACGACCCCCACCCTGCCTATTGTGTTTCCCTCCCCTCCCCCCCACCCTCCCCCTCCCCCTTCCCCCCCCACTCACCTACACAAACTCACCTAAGGCTCACAGGACTAGTAGCCCTCACCGTGGGAATACAGAGGGCCTGCAAACAAGCACGCCACAAAATGACAGACATAACATTAATCACGCTTAATGTAAAGGGACTTAACTCAAATAATAAAAGGAAACTAGCGCTCCAGGAACTCAAAAAAACAAAAGGGGACATTGTTTTCCTGCAGGAAACACACTTTAACTCACCAGTTCCCCCAAATACATTCAAGAGCCTGTTCCCACAGCCTTTCTACGCATCTTCCCCGAGTAAAAAGAAAGGAGTAGCTATCCTAATAAGGAACAACGTCCCCTTCGCCCTAACTCACACTCAATCAGACCCAGAGGGAGGATTCCTGGTGCTCCGGGGTACTCTAGCAGGTTCATCCATAACATTGGTGAATATATATGCCCCCAATGAAAATCAAACCCAGTTCCTTAAAAAAGTACTGGATTCCCTGGAGCAGCAGGCACTCTCTTCCTTAATTATAGGAGGAGACTTTAACATGGTCGCCTCACACACACAAGATAAAACAAAAACTCCAAAAGACCTACCCAATGCAACTCAAGGCACATCTCACATGATCCAATCACAAAAAAAAGCAAAAAAATTCAGGGAAATAATGGAAGAATTCTCCCTGGTCGATGTGTGGAGAGCTCAGCACCAGGGTCAACGGGAGTACACCTTCTTCTCCGCCCCTCATCAGACCTACTCGAGGTTAGACTATTTTCTGGGTACCAACAACATAATCCAGGCTTCCTCCCACTCCAATATCGGCCCAATTACCTGGTCTTACCACGCCCCAATGGAACTCACCCTCGCCCTACCCTTTGTTAAAAACAATACCTACAAATGGAAGTTGAATGACTCCCTACTCAACTGCCCAGAGACAGAGACAATTATAAGACGCAAACTCTCCTCCTTTTTCCAGATAAACGCAGGTACGGTCTCGGCCCCGGCTATGCTTTGGGAGGCACACAAGGCCTCAATCAGAGGAGAATTAATCTCGATATCGGCCTATAAGAAAAACAAAAAGCTAAACTCCAAACTGAATTAACAGTTAAAATCAAACACCTAGAGCAGAAACACAAAACAACAGCATCCAAAAAAACACTAAAGCAATTAAACCAAACGCCAGCAGCCTTCAAACAAAGACAATTAGAGGAAGTAGAAAGGGCCCTACGATGGACAAAACAAAAATTCTTTGATAAAGGAAACAAAGCTGATAAGCTTTTAGCCACGAAACTTAGAGGCATACGGGTAAAGTCACAAATATCCAAAATCCGCACAAAATCAGGGAAAGTCACACATGACGAAAAAGAAATAGCACAAGAATTTTCTGACTACTACTCTCAACTGTATAACCTTCATCCTCTGGGCCAAAACCCGACACCCTTAGAGACAATCTCGAAATACCTGGAGGTGTGCTCCCTCCCCTCCCTCTCAAAGGCCGAACTAGATAAAATAAATAAAGACATCACCCTAGAAGAACTAACCGAAGCCTTAGCTCTCTCAAACCGGCAAAAACTCTGGGCCCGGACGGATTCTCTAACACCTATTATAAGACATTCATGCTGACCCTGTCCCCTTTCTTGCTTGACATGTTCAACTCCTTCTTACAAGGAGAGCCAATCCCCGCTACCATCACTGCAGCAAATTTAGCCATAATCCACAAAGAGGGTCGGGACCCGCTCCTTTGTGGCAACTACAGGCCAATATCCATACTATATATGTTGTGGGTATTTTGGGGGTTCAATTTGAGCTTGTAGGTGTTCTGTATGTTTTATAATTCTTGTGCAGCTAGTCTTGGCTATTTTGGAGGGTGGCAACCTCCTATCCAATTGAAGCTCACTCCCTCCCACATTTAAATGGTTAAAAGCTCACTCCATGGCATCTCCAACTATCAGGGGAACTTGCCTGCATGCAGTGTGATTGTGACAAATCTATTACAGAGTGCTTTTCCTGGTAATGTACAGGTTAATAAAAGCTTCAATCAGACTTAGAACTTTTGCAACTTATATTGACAGATTTATTATAAATCATTCTTCCTGGCAATGCACATGTTATTAAGAATTTATATTAGTTTAGGGACCCTTGAAACATGGTCTGCCGTGAAGTTTGGCTCAAGGGCTTACAACAATTTGGCCAAAATGTTAAACTAAAAGACCATTTTATTTATTAGTTATTTATACATGTATATTTAGGCACTATACCGTATATAAGTTTTTCTGGATGTGCACTGAGCTTTGTCTGTGTTTTATGTTATGTCTCTGGTTTTAAATATATATATTGCCATGCTCAGTAGCACTCCTCTGTGAAACGTATATGCTTATATATATGTTGTGGGTATTTTGGGGGTTCAATTTGAGCTTGTAGGTGTTCTGTATGTTTTATAATTCTTGTGCAGCTAGTCTTGGCTGTTTTGGAGGGTGGCAACCTCCTATCCAATTGAAGCTATCTCCCTCCCACATTTAAATGGTTAAAAGCTCACTCCATGGCATCTCCAACTATCAGGAGAACTTGCCTGCATGCAGTGTGATTGTGACAAATCTATTACAGAGTGCTTTTCCTGGTAATGTACAGGTTAATAAAAGCTTCAATCAGACTTAGAACTTTTGCAACTTATATTGACAGATTTATTATAAATCATTCTTCCTGGCAATGCACAGGTTATTAAGAATTTATATCAGTGTAGGGACCCTTGAAACGTGGTCTGCCGTGAAGTTTGGCTCAAGGGCTTACAACAATTTGGCCAAAATGTTAAACTAAAAGACCATTTTATTTATTAGTTATTTATAAATGTATATTTAGGCACTGTACCGTATATAAGTTTTCCTGGATGTGCACTGAGCTTTGTCTGTGTTTTATGTTATGTCTCTGGTTTTAAATATATATTGCCATGCTCAGTAGCACTCCTCTGTGAAACTTATATGCTTATATATATGTTGTGGGTATTTTGGATGTTCAATTTGAGCTTGTACAGTAGGTGTTCTGTATGTTTTATAATTCTTGTGCAGCTAGTCTTGGCTGTTTTGGAGGGTGGCAACCTCCTATCCAATTGAAGCTCACTCCCTCCCACATTTAAATGGTTAAAAGGACCCAGCTCGTGCACGGGCTTATGGAGACTTTCCCTGCCGCTTGCTGAACTCCACGCACCATCCCAAGACTCTACCAGCTGGAAACCAGGCCACACAAGACAACCCATCTTCGAGAGGGACGCTCTGTGGAGTCTGGACATATCTCCTCCCTATGCCAATATTATTTGGGCGCTTGTGAGTTTTTAATCTCTATTTTTCTTTATATCAATTAACGTTATTATACTATTTTTTTCCCTTCTCTTCCCTATTTTCTGAGGAATCATCAGGGGGCTCTCCCTCTCCCCCAACCCTCCCTCCCCCCAGAGGATTAGTCATCTGACCAAGACTAGACACCTAATATGAGTGTGTCTCCTCCCCCATTTATTATTTACCCCCATAAAGAGATCCAAGGTATCTATATGTGTTGAATTTTTCCTCATTGTGGTCCCCCTCTCGCTTTTATTTCCTACGTTCATATATGTCCTGGAGCCACAAGCAGAACAACGCGCCTGAGGATCCTTCCCCTTTCCCTTCTACACATCAATACAGAGGTTGGCGAATCACCTCTGAGAGACTCGGGCAGTGGAACTGTATTGTGTGAAGGACTGAAGTTACGAATTGTACAGTAGGACTTTTTTGGCGCAACTATTCTACAGTAGCGGCAGCTTTTATTTGAGGTAATGCCGCCGGCCGGGTGCGTGTGCGCAGCGTGGAGACGCGGCACGTTGCGGAGCACTGTGACGTCACAGTCACGTGCGCGCCCGGCTTCCCCGGGCTTCCCCGACACCCCTGGATATTAAAGTAAGGTAAGCAGGGGTGCGGGGAAGCAGAGGGGCAGAGCAGGAGCCGGGTTTGGGGTCGGGAAGGGGGGGTAAATTGCGCGCGAAGTGGAGGGGGGGGGGGTGCGTGGGGGAAACGCGGTGGCGTTTTTGACTGGCGGTAGCCGGAGTAGATCCCGGCATGCCGCCGGCATTACTTCAAATAAAAGCTGCCGCAGCTGTATCTCCTTTAAACTGTTTTTATGTGGTCCCAAGGAGGAAAAGGAGGATCAAGGAGGTTTGATCTGGGAGCAATGAGATGCACGTGGGACTCATGGCTGAAAAACAAAGGGAAGTATGGCCTGCTATATACCCCCTCACAAATCAATCGATGTTTGGGAACCCGAACTTCCTGCCCGGGTGCTCCAAAAAGCAATTTGCCCAATTTCAGGGGCTTGGAATAAGGCTGTTTGCAGACTTGCTGAACAATGGAGTGATTCTAACATTTAAAGAGGTACGGGACAAATACCAAGCTCAACACCTCCATCTATTTAAATACCTACAAATTAGACATTTTCTGCTATCACTCTCGCAGAACTCCAAATTTCCCCCACCCACCAGATTTGAAACACTATGCAGTAAAGGCTGATATCAAAGAGGCCTAATCTCTGAGATATATAGGGGGATAGAGTCAGCATCAGAATCCCCGACCCACCACTATATGCAAAAATGGTCTGCGGACCTAAACATACAAATACACAATGAAGAGAAAATATCTACAAAATTCTATTCCAATGGTACCTAACCCCAGCTCGACTGAGCCAGATCTTCCCCGGCACCCCAGACCTGTGCTGGAGAGGATGTGGTCAAAAGGGAGACATGGCCCATATTTGGTGGTCATGTCTGGAATTCAGAGGTTCTGGGTTAAGATCCAGACGCTGCTCTATGAGACAACGGGTATTCCTCTCCTAGATCCACTGTCCCTGGTGCTGAGTAAACCCTTTGACGACCTACCCCCACCCATGAGCAGACTGGTCTCTGCAATCTTGACTGCAGCCAGGTGCTCAATAGCAGCTGCCTGGAAGCAGGTCAAAGCCCCTGCAAGAAACAGTCATAAGGAGGGTGGACGAAGTAATGTCAATGGAAAAACTAACAGCTATGCTGCACAAAAAAATGACACAGTTCTGGAACACATGGGACCCATGGATAGGCCCCCAGGGCTTCAGATAAAGATATAAAGCGCAAACCCTATTGAAGGGAACAACCTTTATCTCAAAGGTGGGAGACGTAGGCGAGCTAAGGGGGACTTTCCTCCCCCCCCCCATTCCCCCCTCCCTCCCCCCACCCCCCTCTGTCAGTCTACTTTCCTCCACTCCCAGCCCCCCCCCCCACCCCTCCCCCTCCTCCACTCCCTTAATACCAACTATTAAAAAAACAATGTTGGCTAGCATGTACTCAATACAGTCAAACTTAAACAGTTTTATGTTATTGAAAAGTATGTACTCATTCCTGTAAATGTCAATTCCAATAAAAAAGATTGATACAAAAAGAAAACACATCACATTTTATAAAAGGTTTATTGATGACCTGATCATGATTTGGGAAGGGGATTTAGTCACATTGCACGTGTTTTTGATTTTATTTATCAAAATTCCTATAATTTACAATTTACACACAATTATAATTGGCACCATATTTACTATCTGGACCTCCGTTTATTTATAGACATCAATAGAAACATCCAAACAGATGTATATAGATAACCGAATTCTAGAAATATGCTGTTCAGAGCGGACAGTTGCAACCCCCATGCAGTCATTAGGGGTATCCCCAATGGCCAATTCCTCAGATTGAGAAGGAACTGCTCCACGGAGGAGGGTTTCGTCACACAATCTGAGGAATTGAGCAACCGTTTCCAACAAAGAGGCTATAGAAGGCAAGGTTTGCTTCAAACATTTAAAGGTATCAGCTTTGGATAGGCAGACCTTATTCACTCAGAAAGGGGTGGGCCCCGGAAGGGTTTAATTGATGAGAGGGGTCACTTTAAGCCCACTAATATAAATAAGTACAGGGGACAGAACATAGGCCAACAGGGGAGATCAGGTTTTGTGGGGGAGGACATACACCTCATGATTACATAGTATAACAAATGTAGCCAGCAGGTTCAACAAATTATCCGTAAACACTGGGATATTTTACGTATGGATCTAAGTTTAGCTAACGGTGTGGACAAGGGACCATGTTTCATTTACAAAAAAGCCAAAACGATTGCCTCATATGTATCCCCCAGCTATGTGGCCTCTTCGAAAGCAATTACTAAAAGTTTCGTAACCAAGGGTTCCTTCAAATGTGGAAGGTGCAAAATATGTCAATATATGCAACCCTCAGCTCATTTCATGGGTTCCTTCTCTAATAAAACATTCCCTATTAAATCCTTCATAAATTGTAATACACAATACGTTATTTATGTATTGACATGTGGGTGTGGAATTAATTATGTAGGGAGAACAACACGATCCCTTAAAATAAGGGTATTAGAACTTAAGGTTCATTAAAAATAAGGATTGCTCACACCCGGTGTCCAAACATGTCTCACAATGTAACAAGGGAGGGATAAAAGGATTCAAAGTCAGAGGGATTGAAAAAGTATTCGTTCATGAGAGAGGGGGAGATAGGCTCAACTTATTGGACCGCAGGGAAGCATATTGGATATTCATGTTAAAAACGAGGGCTCCCTGCGGTCTCAAAATTGAGTGGAATCTCAGTCACTTTCTTAACCGTTAGCCATTTAATATGTTTAGCTTGTTATATAAGAAGATTCTTGCTCCTGGACTTTAGGGTCATTATTACATACTCCCTACAGTTATTATAATGGGGTCTAAGCATTCTCGATTGGAGTTTTTGTGTAATATGACAATATATAATAATAAGGTTGTCTGGATCAATTATTCTTGACTACAAATGTATGATGTGTGGGGTGTAGCATAGGACATTGGCATAATGTAAATGGTAGTCTTTTTAAATATTGGTCGATATATTAGTAATGAAGATTGTTATTGCACTTGTTCATCTCCTCCCCACCTTTTCCCCCTTCTCCTCCTTTCCCCCCCCCCTTTTTTCCTCCCCTCCCTCCCTTCCCCACTTCCTTCCCCCCCCTTTTTCCCTCCTTCCCCCCTTTTTCCCTCCTTCCCCCCCTTTTTCCCTCCTTCCCCCGCTCCTTCCTTTTCCTCCTTTTTCCAGCTTTGTTCTTCCTGATCCTTAGTTCCTTCATCTGTGGGACATACATGTCGCATATTAGTCGCAGGTTCCTTACCTGTATCAGGCAGTAGGGTCACTTATACAAATGGAACAGTTGACCTGTTGTACTTATTATGTTTGTTGTGTATTTGAACAAAGTATGAATATTGAGTCATTGAAGTAGATTCTTTCTGTGAAATCTGCTCATCATTTCTGAAGGAAGAACATGTTTTAAGACAGCAGAACAAATATATACACTTAGAGATTCTGCTGTTATGTTTTTATATTTATGTGTTGTCTTATCCATTTCTCCTGTTTTTTATGGGATGTTACAAGATCAATGGGAGATTGGAATTATTTGTTATGTTTTACTATGTATGTGTGGGGATTGGGGCGACAGGGATTATGGGTTGGATCCTTTTATTATATTTACTATTGTTGGGTGGTTGTTTACTATTGTGGACATCATGGTGTATTTTTTCATACAAGGAGGTGACAGGCTCAGCAGTGCTGTCGCTGACGGGACCTGGGCCAATCACCGAGGGGCAGACTGATCTGGGGGTGGAATGTCTCGGCTGAGGTGTTCATTAGCTGGGGCACAGCGCACAGACCAGTCGGCCATCGGGAGGTATGCCCTGGGGGGCAGGGACGCACGGCGAGCCGTCCATCGGCTTGTTAGGTATGAACCTCCCATAGCCCTGCTGGAGTGCTCACGCAAACGGGGATGAGAGGCGTTTCCACTCACAATGAGCTGTCGGATACTGGCGGGTGAAGGGGCGCCTCTCATGATGTCATGCGCAATAGAGTGGCGTGAAAATCATCCAGATTGATTGGGGCTGTTTTAGGTATATATATACAGTAGGTGATCCCTTTCGCCCCATAACCCATACTCCTTGATAAATGACTTGGCAGTCTGAAACGCGTAGTAGGACCCTGTTCACCTCCTGGGGTGATGTTGTTGTTGGAATTGTGCTGAATAAATAGGATTTTATTTCTCACCACCTGACTGCCTGGCAGTGCGCTGTTTCTCTTTTGTTCTTCTACCCATCTCACACTGAAAGTCTCCTATATTTTCTTTTCTCATTTTTTCTCATTCTGTTGTTGCTATTAATTACATTAAATAAAGACTATAGATAGTCTCTCATTGTTATCTTTCATTTGGTAATTTGATTACTATTGTTATTATTATTCTTTAAATAAACATGTTTATTTTGCATTTGAATGTTATTACGTTTGTTTGTGTTTCCGGCATTTGTTATCTGTTACTGGGGGTAACCGCAACCAGTGCGTCATCATGTACCACCCGTGGAGCTTCCTCTCCAGGGGATGCTTATTGATGACAAACGGGGACAGAGCTTCCAGGCCGGAATTGCTACAAGTGCCGTTAACCCCAAGAAGAAGTTCACTCTTTGACAAAGTGCACCCCTGCACAAAACGCGTCAGAGGTTCTTCTCGAGGTTCCTGTTTTACTTGTCTGTCGCAGTCTATCAATAATGTACTCTTCTAGTGACGCGGTAGTTGTCAGCTGTTTTTCCACATTTTTGGCATGCTTCAACTTCCTCCGTTTGAAACGCAGTGCATGGTCGCACTACCCCGTGTGGGAGAACCCTTTCCTGTTGTTGCTATCAGACTGTTCGCACGCACATCCAGGAAGCAGCTCATATCAAGAAGAAGCAGTGAGTACTCTCCATTTTCAACAATATATATCTTAGGTCTAGCTCCAAGGACTTATATGTTAGCCATTGTTTGGAGTCAGTATAGCCATTTCTGGTGGTTGCCGAGATATCCCCGTATGCTCACTCATATCATAACCTTACATATATATATATTATCCGGTCAAATAATGCTCCTATGTAAGGTTATGATATGAGTAAGCATGCTCATGAGAAACCAGCGTTTCACTCTGCTATTTTTCTCTCTATTCTGACTCATCCAGTTTAGGGGTGCGTGGCCTGTCACCAGTCTGAATTTTCTGCCTAACAGGTAGTACTTAAGACTGTCTCTTTTTCCACTATGGAATAGTTTCTTTCGTGTGGGTTAAGTTTTCTTCTTAGGTACAAGATAGGATGTTCTTCATTCTGGTTATCTTGTGAGAGGACCGCACCAAGCCCTACTGTATGTCTGACGCATCAGTTTGCAAAATAAATTCCCTAGCAAAATCGGGGGTTACTCACACTGGTTGGGCACATATGGCTTCTTTCAACGACCTGAATGCTTGTTCTAGTTCTGGGGACCATTTTACTATTACTGGAGCTCTTGCCTTTGTCAGATCAGTTAAAGGACATGCAAGGGTAGCAAAGTTATAGATAAACCTCCGATAATATCCAACTAGGCCAAGGAAAGTTCTCACTTGTTTCTTAGTGACTGGCCAGGGCCAATTCCTTATGGCTTCCACTTTGGCCATTTGAGGTTTCACTAACCCTCTACCAATAGAATATCCTAAATATTTAGCTTCTTCTACGCCAATTGTACACTTACTTTGGTTAGCCGTTAACCCCGCAGAGTAAATCGAGTTTAACACTGCTTGTACTTTTGGAAGGTAGGATTCCCAATCTTCCGTATGTATCACTACATCGTCTAAATATGCAGCTGCATATAATGTATGTGGCCTTAATATTCTGTCCATCATCTTTTGAAAGGTGGCAGGAGCCCCATGCAGACCAAACGGCAACACTTTATATTGGAAAAGACCATCAGGAGTAGAAAAGGCAGTCTTTTCCTTTGCCTGCTCTGTGAGTGGAACCTGCCAGTAACCCTTGGTCAAATCTAGTGTGGTTGGGTAACGGGCTTTCCCAAGCCTCTCCACTAACTCATCAGCCCTTGGCATGGGGTAGGAATCAAATTTTGAGATAGCATTCAGCTTGCGATAATCGTTACAAAACCTTTCAGTCCCATCAGGCTTTGGTACAAGCACAATAGGGCTGCTCCAATCACTTTGTGACTCCTCAATCACCCAAAGTTCTAGCATTTTCTTAACCTCTACTCTAATTGCCTCTCTTCGAGCTGCAGGTATTCTACAGTATAAGGCTTAAAATTGACCCTTTCCCCTGGACCCTTTTCCATGCTTTTAAGCAGATATGCTTTTAAGTATATATGTTTCAAGTATTTATGAAGTTTAAAAAGGAAGGAAGACTATTGAATCACTCACTCATCTCTTCTCTTTCCTCAGGTAAAAACATATTCCAATTGTCTGTCTATCCTGATATCCTCCCATGCTGTGTATTTAGTTCTATTTAGGTAAAAACATATTCCAATTGTCTGTCTATCCTGATATCCTCCCATGCTGTGTATTTAGTTCTATTTAGGTAAAAACATATTCCAATTGTCTGTCTATCCTGATATCCTCCCATGCTGTGTATTTAGTTCTATTTAGGTAAAAACATATTCCAATTGTCTGTCTATCCTGATATCCTCCCATGCTGTGTATTTAGTTCTATTTAGGTAAAAACATATTCCAATTGTCTGTCTATCCTGATATCCTCCCATGCTGTGTATTTAGTTCTATTTAGGTAAAAACATATTCCAATTGTCTGTCTATCCTGATATCCTCCCATGCTGTGTATTTAGTTCTATTTAGGTAAAAACATATTCCAATTGTCTGTCTATCCTGATATCCTCCCATGCTGTGTATTTAGTTCTATTTAGGTAAAAACATATTCCAATTGTCTGTCTATCCTGATATCCTCCCATGCTGTGTATTTAGTTCTATTTAGGTAAAAACATATTCCAATTGTCTGTCTATCCTGATATCCTCCCATGCTGTGTATTTAGTTCTATTTAGGTAAAAACATATTCCAATTGTCTGTCTATCCTGATATCCTCCCATGCTGTGTATTTAGTTCTATTTAGGTAAAAACATATTCCAATTGTCTGTCTATCCTGATATCCTCCCATGCTGTGTATTTAGTTCTATTTAGGTAAAAACATATTCTAATTGTCTGTCTGTAAATCATCCCCCTACTGTCTTAATTTAATTCAGCTTTCACACTTGTGCAAGGCAAGGCAACACCCACCTTAGAAAAACCATTTGCTTTAACTACCCTCACATGTGCTAATTAAGTTTGTTGTGCCAACCAGGTGACTTTCTAAAAGTATATAAGTAAACTCCTAACAGCCATTGCTGCTAGCAGCCATGCTTTTAAGCAGATATGCTTTTAAGTATATATGTTTCAAGTATTTATGAAGTTTAAAAAGGAAGTTCAAAAAGAAGTGGAAAAGTGGACATCACCTACTGCTTCTGATTCCTGCTTTTGATCTACGTTGGAAAAGAGGATATCATCTATCTAAGACTGCACATCTCAACACTTACCTATTGCTGTGATGCCGCCTTTATTTTTTATATTTGCTGCAACCGCACTTATTTTCACATTATGCACTTCCTTCCACCAGTCTCCTTATGTCTCTAACTCTATTCATATATCTCCATCTCTCCTTTCTTCCCCACTTCTCAGTTCACATGAACTCCTTTCTTACCTGCGTCCTCTGTCACCACACAGCTATACCTCCTGCACTAAAACACACCCCTACAAATCATCCTCACACATCCTCTTTCTATCCATGCTTCTCCTCCTTGCTTCTGGGGATATCTCTCCCAATCCTGGTCCCTGCCTTATTTCTACTTGCTCTCGTCCTCGCCTCCCACATACAACTTCTACTCCTTCTGGTGTTAACCCCTCCAACCTCATACCCATCCCCTGCCACCCTCCCTCCTCTCTCCCTTTCTCCTGTGCCCTTTGGAATGCTCGCTCCCTCTCTAACAAGTTCCTCTCTGTGCATGACTTCTTTCTCTCTCACTCCCTGCTTCTCTTTGCTATAACTGAGACCTGGCTCACTCAGTCTGACTCTGCTCTGGAAGCTGCCCTCTCCTACGGTGGCCTTTCCTTCTCCCACACTCCGCGCACTGATGGCAGGGGTGGAGGTGTGGGGCTCCTGCTCTCCTCTCTCTGCCGTTACCGAACTATTCCTATTCCCCCCTCTCTTGCCTTTCCCTCCTTTGAGGTTCACACTGTCCAGATCTTCTCTCCTCTCCCTGTTCATGTGGCGGTCATGTATCGCCCACCTACCTCTACTCATTCCCCTTCTGCCTTTCTCTCTCACTTTGAATCCTGGCTCTCTTTCTTCCTCTCCTCAGACTCCCCTGTTCTTCTCCTTGGGGACTTCAATTGCCACATTGATGACCCCTCTCTCCCTTGGGCTTCCCGCTTTCTTTCTCTAACCTCTTCTTTTGGCCTTCAACAGTGGACTGCAGCCAGCACCCACAAGGATGGCCACTACTTAGACCTGGTTTTCACTAAAAATTTCTCTCTCTCTGATTTCTCCATTTCCCCTTTTCCTCTCTCTGACCATCACCTCATCTCATTCTCTCTATCTCGCTTCTCAACTTCTCCACCTCCATCTACACCCCGGTTCTGCAGAAACCTGCGCTCTATTCACTTACCTGACTTTGAGTCCACGTTACACTCCTCCCTCTCCTCTCTCAGATCTGCTACAGACCCTGACAAACTGGTCAGGAACTACAACTCTGCCTTGTCCTCCTCTCTTGATCTACATGCCCCGCTTTCTCTCTGCCGCACTCGCCCTTTTAACCCTAGACCCTGGTTAAATTCCCACACGCGCATGCTGCGTTCCTCCACTCGTTCCTCTGAACGCCTCTGGAGGAAATCTCATACTCTCGCAGACTTCCTTCACTACAAATTTATGCTATCCTGTTTCAACTCTGCCCTCTCGCAAGCTAAACAAGCCTACTTTTCTTCACTAATCAACATGCACAAGTCTAACCCACGCCGACTGTTCTCTGTCTTTGATACTCTACTCAAACCACCCTCCGCTGCCTCTCCTTCCTCCATATCCGCTCAGGACTTTGCTGACTATTTTAAGGAAAAGGTGGAATCCATACGTCAGAACATCCCCTCTGTTTCTTCCTCCCATCCTACACCTCTTCCTAACTCTCCTCCTGCCTTCCTTGACTCTTTTTCCACTGTCTCAGAGGAGGATGTGTCGCTGTTGATCGCCTCTTCTCCCTCTACCACTTGCCCTCTTGACCCCATTCCCTCCCATCTCCTAAAACCTCTTGCTCCTACTATAATCCCTACGCTCACGCACATTTTTAACTCCTCCCTCTGCTCTGGAACCTTTCCATCCTCCTTCAAACATGCAACAGTCATACCATTACTCAAAAACAGCAAGCTTGACCCTACCTGTCTTTCTAACTATCGGCCTGTCTCCCTCCTGCCTTTTGCCTCTAAACTCCTTGAACGCCTTGTATTCGCTCGCTTGCTCCATTTTCTCAACACCTATTCTCTCCTAGACCCTCTACAATCTGGCTTCCGTACTGCTCACTCCACGGAAACAGCCCTCACTAAAATAACTGACGACCTCCATGCTGCCAAAGACAGAGGTCATTACACTCTGCTCATATTACTCGACCTCTCTGCAGCATTTGACACCGTGGACCACCCTCTTCTCCTTCACATTCTCCATACTCTTGGCATTCGGAACAAAGCTCTATCCTGGATCTCATCCTACCTCTCCCATCGTACTTTCAGTGTCTCTTCTGCTAACACCTCCTCCTCCTCTATTGATCTCTCTGTGGGGGTACCCCAGGGCTCTGTCCTGGGACCTCTTCTCTTTTCTCTGTATACACTCTCTCTAGGTGACCTAATAACATCTTTTGGGTTTAATTATCACCTCTATGCTGACGACACACAAATATATTTCTCAACACCCGACCTTACACCTACTGTACAAACCAAAGTTTCTGAATGTCTCTCTGCTATATCATCCTGGATGGCCCTCCGCCGCCTTAAACTCAACATGGCTAAAACAGAGCTCCTCATACTTCCTCCCAAACCTGGCCCTACTACCTCCTTCCACATTACTGTTGGAACTACGATCATTCACCCAGTAGCCCAAGCACGCTGCCTTGGGGTCACACTCGACTCCTCTCTCACATTTGCCCCTCACATTCAAAACATTTCTAAAACCTGTCGCTTTTTCCTCCGCAATATAACAAAGATACGCCCTTTCCTCTGTTGCTCGACTGCTAAAACTCTGACTCAGGCCCTCATTCTCTCCCGTCTTGATTACTGTAACCTCCTGCTGTCCGGCCTTCCTGCCTCTCACCTGTCTCCCCTACAATCTATCCTTAACGCTGCTGCCAGAATCACTCTACTCTTTCCTAGATCTGTCTCAGCATCTCCCCTCATGAAATCCCTCTCCTGGCTTCCGATCAAATCCCGCATCTCACACTCCATTCTTCTCCTCACTTTTAAAGCTTTACACTCTTCTGCCCCTCCTTACATCTCAGCCCTAATTTCTCGTTATGCACCATCCAGACTCTTGCGTTCTTCTCAAGGATGTCTTCTTTCTACCCCCTTTGTATCTAAAGCCCTCTCCCGCCTTAAACCTTTTTCATTGACTGCCCCTCACCTCTGGAATGCCCTTCCCCTCAGTACCCGACTAGCACCCTCTCTATCCACCTTTAAGACCCACCTTAAGACACACTTGCTTAAAGAAGCATATGAATAGGACTGTGGCTATTCTGAACACATGGCACATAAAGCTTGGCCCCCTGCAGATGCACTTACCAGAACTCCCTCCTACTGTCTCTGTACGTTCTCCCTACCTACCAATTAGACTGTAAGCTCCTCGGAGCAGGGACTCCTCTTCCTTAATGTCTAAAGCACTTATTCCCATGATCTGTTATTTATATTATCTGTTATTTATTGGATTACCACATGTATTACTGCTGTGAAGCGCTATGTACATTAATGGCGCTATATAAATAAAGACATACAATACAATACAATAATGTCATGCCTAATAACCCTAGTCCTTCCTGGAACTGTGGAGAATACCCTTTTATTTAATTTAACAAATTATTTGGCTTCCCGTGCCTGGTGTATAGACAGGGCCTTTGACATGTTCACTTCTGGATCTGGGTTTTCCCTAGTGGGGGAGGCAGTGGTTTCCACAGTAATTAGAACATCCCTTTCTTTCCAGGGCTTGAGTAAGTTCACATGGTATATTTGTTCAGGCTTTCGTCTGCCTGGCTGTCTCACTTTATAATTTACCTCACCCATTTCAATAACCTCATATGGCCTATGCCATTTTGCCAGAAATTTATTTTCTACTGTGGGGATTAGCACTAGGACTCTGTCTCCAGGTTGAAACCTACGGACCCTAGCATTCCTATTATAGCTATTCTGCTGGTTTCGTTTGGCCTTTTCCATATGTTCCTGCACTATAGGCATAATGGCTGCCATGCGTTCCTGCATTTGGGTTACAGTATGTGCTCAATTAAACTGCGATGGGGCGTAGTCTCATGTTCTCATGTCTCCTTGGCTATGTCAAGTAACCCCCTAAGGTATCTACCATACAAAAATTCAAATGGCGATAACCCAGTAGATGCTTGGGGCACTTCCCCAATAGCAAACATTAAATAAGGTAACAGAAAATCCCAGTTCTTTCCGTCCTTATCAATTACTTTCTGCAGCATTGCCTTTAGGGTTTTATTGAACCGCTCCACCAAACCATCAATTTGTGGGTGGTACAAAGAGGTTTATAACTGCTTTATGTGGAAAAGTTTGCACAACTCCTTGGTTACCCGAGACATGAATGGAGCACCCTGATCTGATAGGATCTCCATGGGAATCCCCACCTGGCTACACATCATCATTAACTCTTTAGCAATAGAATTTTCTGAGGCCGTGCATAGAGGGATTGACTCAGGATATCGGGTCGCATAGTCTAATAGCAGCAGTATCTACTGATGCCCCCTGGCTGACTTCACTAATGGGCCAACAAAATCCATAGCAATGCGTTCAAATGGGATTCCAATTATTGGTAGGGGTAGCAACGGACTACGGTACGCTGGCAAAGGGGCAGTGAGCTGACATTCAGGACACGATGAACAATAATCTATTATTGCTGCCATCACACCTGGCCAATAAAAACTTCTGAGAATGCGCTCTTTCATCTTTTCAACCCGTAGGTGACCACCTAGTACATGGCTATGCGCGAGGCTTAACACAGTGCGCTGACCTAGCGACGAAGGGCAACAGGTAAGCCTCTCCGAAATTGGTCCATTACTAGTTGCTCCACAATGTGGCTGGATGTGTTGATTTCCGGTTGTAACCACTTTCAGGCAAGATGTATTAAGTCAAACATCTGTGATCTTGTGGCTTTATCCAGGTTGTAGATTCAGGAGTGAAACCTCTGGGCACGGACAGCCGTTGTCACCCCTAGGCGCACCAGGATCTCCTTTTTCAGCTCGCTGTAATCACTGGCTTGAGCCGGTTCCAGACCACAGTATGCTTTCTGGGCCTCCCCACACAGGAACGGTGCTAGCAGACTTGCCATTCAGCCACAGGCCATTTTTCTCTCTCAGCCGTCCTCTCAAACGCCATCAGGTAGGCCTCTTCATCATCTGCAGCCACCATCTTTTGCAGGTAGTTACTCACTCTAACCACCTTAGAATGTGCTTCTGCGGCATCCCGGGTAAGCCTCTCAGATAGGCGCTGGATCTCCTGATGTAAGGCATGGGTGGTATTTTGCAGCTTCTCTCTGAGCAGTTGATGAGCTTCAGCCTGGACCAGCACCAGTCTCTGCAATATTGCCATGTTTTCCTGCTGTATGGCAATACCCTCAGCCAGCCTGCTGTTGGTTTCTTGTTGTGTGGCATAACCCTCAGCCAGCCTGCTGTTGGTTTCTTGCTGTGTGGCATAACCCTCAGCCAGCCTGTTGTTGATTTCATGTGTAGATGTGGATTGGACCAGGGCAGTGACTACTTCCTCTATTCCCTTTTGCATCTTACAGGCTTGTCAGTGTGATGCCCGCATTCTCCACCATATGTGACAAAGTACCTTCTTGCTCTGTACCTTTTGTCCAAGGATCAGCACTTTCACAGAGCCTTCCAGGTAGAGGAGACAGTCTTCTGACACAGAGGTGAAAAGCTTTGGCCTGTTAATTTTGCCATACAAATGCTACAGCAGATAACAGGAGTAAATCAAACAAACCAAACAAAAGTCTTTGCTTTTTCCTCAGCATCACACAGCTTTTACAGCACACACTTCTCTTGAGAGTAAAACAGCTCTGTCTTGCTCTGTTCATAGTAGCCTTTTAATCATCTCCCTGCTCAATCAGCTGCTCCAGTCCTGTGAAAGCAGGGAGAGCTAGAAGTCCTGGTCTGGATTCCCTTTGGTAAATCTCCAAACTGTGGAGTGGAGCAGAAACCCCGCACTAATTGAGGGCCATAATATCCCCTTTTCACTACCGTTCCCTCATATCTGTCACAATATATTTTTGAAAAAACTTAATTTCTGAAAAATAAATAACAGATGCAGATTAAGAAATCGAAATAAAATAAGTTCTATGCCTTTAAAAATCTTTACATCCCAAATACTTTAGTGGAAAATACTTTCTATTTTGAACAGAGGCTCCATACATTACAGTTGAAATCAATGTAGACTTGTGTAAATGTTTTCAGGAAATAAAAAAGTACTTCACATTGCAGCTTTGAACATATGTTAACATACTGAATGTGTATTAGCTGCATACATCAACCTGGCAAGAACTGTTTTCACTACTTGAGTTGGCCTCTGTTTGTAGTAAACAAGATAAAAGTAAAATGTTTCCTTTTCTGTTCTCTTATTCAATGGCACAGCTGTGGTGGGTGTAATGATTATTGCTAATCTCCGTCAGGCTCCGAGAGACACGACGTTGTGGAATATTTGGGCAATAAACATTATTACAGATTTAAGCCTCGGAGAATGTTGCAACAGGAGGCTTACCAGCATGAAGAAGCCTAATGTTTCCAGTTAACAAAGATGAAAGTATTCTCAGTTTCGCATCTGCCTTGGTTTCATTCATAAAATAGTTATTCTTAGAGAACCAAATGAATAATAGACTGTTTGGTTTCTAATTGTAATTTGGACAGATATACCAAATTTAGCATTCCAAACGTTGTCTAATATTTACACATAAACAAACATGCACATACAGCAGATACTGTATGAGCCACCCTGGTTCATATAACCTGTCCTTGTGAACAACATCCGGCTTCTGGCTAAATCCCATCAAGCTGAAGCCAGATGTCCTGGGCTGGAAGTACATTATAAGAATTACCAGTTGCTAGCTCAACTATCTTTCTGCATATAATGCTGTCTCAGCGCAATGCATTTCTCATGATAACAGTTCATGTGTGTAATACAAACTCTCTCAACATTCAAATCTATGTATTCAACCTACTTTAAATGTTTTATTCTGACTGCAGGACAATCGTACTACAATAACAACTTAGGGCCTCATGCAGTAAGCGCCGATAAGGCTTTTATCATAATTTTCCCGCCAAAATTGCAATTGAGATTCAGTAAGCGCCGATAAGTGGTCAAAATCGGCATTTTGTCTTCCTGATAAAAATGTATCGGCATGCGGCTACCGATAACCCACTTATCGGCACTTTTCGGCACTTTTTGAAATCGGCTGTATTCTAGTAGCCCCGATCAGCTTATCGGTGCTGATCGGCACTCAAAAATGGAGATTTCTACGGCAATTTGTCCCGCCAACTAAAGTTGGCAAGTTGGAGGGGAGAAGGATCGGCAAGGTTGCCGGGACGGCACTTAGAAAACACAGGAGCTGCACGAGCAACTATATAGAAGAATAACATCAGAATTTAATTGTCATGTGTACATAATTAACATGAAGTATCTGTTGTGGGAGTAGTTATGGCTAAATATCAGCATCACATAACGAAATCACAATGATATGGTAAGGTCAATTTGTATATTATCCATCTTAACATAAATGTACATGTGAACCTAATCGGCACATTTATTTTAAACACCATACAACATACAATGTTCATGCAGGAATGCGTTGTAAAATTAAGTGTTCTGTTGTACATACACTGCATATGTTGTGTAGTAATCTAACTAGAATAATGTACCTCACTACCATGAAAGCAAAGTTGACTCTGCTTAGAATTCAGCACCTAATTGTGGAAATGTGTATGAATGTGTTTAGAGATCTGTCCGGACATTTAAGCGAAGCAGGTGTAGCGCTCAATGTGGCTGACACTCAGCAACACATGCAGTGTGTCGCTCACAGATGGTACTGGTGTGATAAGGTGGCGTATCTATAACGTTAAAAGAATATATGAGTGAACGAATGACTAACGTACGTTTTAATATATAGTGGACTGGTGGGTGAAAGTATTCATATAATTACCATTTCAAATGAATGTGATGAACTTCTGTTCACCTTGTCAGCTTCTAACAACTGTAGTCCCTCCCCCAAGACGTGACACCACCCTGACCTTTTATTTGCTTCTACCACCTGTAAGCCGTCCCACAAGACTTGACCCTACCATGACCCTGTGATCTGGCTCTGTGCCCGACACCACCCCCTCTGTTCACCTCTATGCTGTGATTACATATTAATTGTAGCTGGTTTCACACACCGGTACATGAGCAAAATAAAAATATGAAGTGAGCTACATATGAACACAATTAAATACCATATGGTACATGTTCCTATTTATGCTCACATTATACTACATGAAGCGAAAAAAGAGCTTTAATAAAACATAACGAAATTTGTTTTTGCAAATTATTTATGTTCGCCTTTGAATGCTCTATATTCCATGCAAGACTTGATTAGGCAATAATGGCCTGTTTATAGGTGTAACATAGATTATCACTAATATATATATATATATATATATATATATATATATATATATTATATATATATATATATATATATATATTATGTATATATGTATATATGTATCGACACATACAAGAAATAGTGAATTATGCATTTGTATGCACAGACACAGTATAATGAAGTTATACATTACTGTGACAAAGAATGAGTGCGGGTGTGCTTTGTGGTTATGCATGTTAACCCATGGTTTGTAAAAAGATTCACACATACATTCAGCTTTCAACTATAGGGCAAAGATGTTGAATGCTTTGTAAAGTAGAAGGTTGCAGTGTGTGTTATTTGGAAGATCATTACACATATTCCCTTCATGCAGGTCAAGTTGTGTATGTTTACTCATAATGATGTCATCCACGATAGCTGAGCCAATACATGTTTCCAAACACACATATATATATATATATATATATATATATATATATATATATATATATAAACAGTGTTTGACAAACCTATACATTTGCACGCCCCCGGCGAGTGGATTTAACATCGTGGCGAGCTCCTATTGGCCCAAGCAGCACACGTTTGGTACTAGGTGGCGAGTAGGTTTTTTTGTTCGGCGAGTAGATTTTTTGGTGATTTGTCGACCACTGTATATATATATATAATATTTTTTTGTTTTTTTAGGACAACTATATATATATATAAATAAATATATATATATATATATATATATATATATATAGAGAGAGAGAGACATATATACAGATATATATGTTGATATGCTTATATTGGGAAGAAACTATAAGTTTCAGCAGAAATAGAGATAAGAACTGTAACATATGACACGCGTAGTACAGTAAAATTTGTCACCTGGTGGAAATTGAGCCGAATAAATTCCGATATCTCTGTCCCCTGGCAAACCCTCCACGACGACAGGAAGAAATTTTTCCCGCATCTGCTCCTCCAATGGAGTTAACATTAGAGCTTGTGCTGGCGGCCCACCTTTAGTGGCAGAAGCATGCATCCGTTGTGCTTGGATTTTTTTCTTTAAGTTTGCCCTGATATCATCGAATCTCTTCCGACAATTCGCCCGGTCCCTGACATGATTCCCACATGCAGACACAGCCAATGTTATTTGATCCCACATTTCTTTTTTTGATGCTGAACATGTCCGCCCTTGAAATACATACAAAATATATGACGTTATTTATTATAAAAAAAACGAGCAGTTTCCTAAACTGCTACCTGTTCCAAGAGATACCAAACATGCTGGTTTAGGTTGAATATGTGTACCACATGAGCATTTACGTGGAAACATACAAATCTAAGGAAGCTTGCATGAATATTGTATGAACTTTGACAAACTTTTTAGAAAGATTGTTATTGTCGTTATAAAGCATGAAGGATTATGTGTGTAACAATTAACTTTAATTGATAGATATTAGAGAATAATAGTTTGATATTAAGACATCTCACAGGAGATAGGATAACATATCTTTGAACAATCAATGCAAAGATAGACTTACCTAGTAAATGCCCATACAGAGAGTCATAGTGCTCCAAAATCCCTGTGACAAGAAAACTGTTTTCCTCTTCATTGAAACGAGGATTACGTGGCCACTCCACACGTTTCCTCCGACCATGTACAGCCACAGAGCTTGGCTGCTGCTGACTGGACTCTCCTTCTTCCAATGGAAGAGACTCCAAAAGCGGCCACCACCAACCACCCCACCACCAGACACCCCAGCAGCACCACCACCAGACACCCCAGTAGCACCACCACCACCAGACACCCCAGCAGCACCAGCAACAGACACCCCATCAGCACCAGCAACAGACATCCCAGCAGCACCAGCACCAGCAACAGAGCCATCAGCAGCACTCGCACTCACAGCAACACCACTCGCACTCCCAGCAACACCATTCGCACTCGCAGCAACAGCACTCCCCTGAATCCTACGTTCACTCAGACGCATACTCACATGACTACCAGTACCACTCACACCAGCATCACTCCTCCCACGCCTTTCGGCCATACCTATAGCAGTCACAAAGAACAGAAAAGAAATTTAAAGACAATCGCACTGAACACTTACAAAGTGAAAACAAGACAAAGATGTTAACAAAACAACACAGGACAAACCTCTCACAATACACAACAACTCTCTCAGTCAATATGAAATATGTAAATCGCCCAGCTCTGTGTGTGTCTCTCTCTCTCTCTCTCTCTCCCAACAACATAGAGAATGAATAAAAATACACGCTGCCTTTAAATGGGCCGCTCAATCAAAAACATGCTTGGGCAGATTCAGCCAGAAGTTTCATTGGCGAACCTAACACCACCTCGCCATGCACGCCGATACACCTGTGTGATCGGCAAATCATCGGCAGAGTGGGAACAAATGTTTTCGGCTTGATTCGGAAGGGATTCGGCACTTATTGCATACGGCGAGGGAAAATCAGCACAATCATGCCGACAAGGAACACTTGGCGAGAGGACTTTTTCGGCGCTTGCTGCATAGAGCCCTTAATCCTGGACTTGAGATGGGCACAGTTTGCAAGAAAATTAAACTTTGTGGCAAAAATTACCCTTTTTTAAAAAATATTAGTGAAGTTAAAAAGAAAACACCACTAGGAAAAAATTGGGATACTGGAAAATGCGAAAATTAGCGAAAGTTTGCAAACTCAGAAATTGAGCTTTTGCAAAAAATTTGCAAAAGTAAAAAAAAAAAAAACCCGGGAAAACATATTGCACCATACAGTATTTGTGGATAAAAAAAACCCTGCAAATTGAATGTCAACAAATTTCCCAATCTATTTTTGGATGATGGTTATTGAGGTTTTTGCTTTCAATTGTATTCCTTTTCTTTAGTTGTTTTTTTGCACTGGTTTTATTAAACTTTTGCAGCCAGGAGACCAGTAAATAGACCCCTATGTAACAGGGGAGTTATCCCTGTTCAGGAAATATGCCTCTAATCCAGCAGTGTGGTGGTTAACTGCTGGTAGTCAATTAACAAACACCACCTGCCTGATTAGATTGCTCAGAAAAGCCTGTCTTTGAGACAGGAAGGGAGATTGTTCCTGACTCTCACAACTTGTGAGACTGATATGGGGACAGACGTCTTGAGTCTACCAGAAGAGGCTGCATGCAAGACACAGGGGAAACTTCTAAACCTGAATGCTGACAAAACCCTGAGGAAAAGGTAGCAACCAGGAACAGAGAAGATTTTCCCTCCAAACCACCAGGAACAGATAAGACTTTCATTTATAAGACTTTTTATATCTGCTCATTTCATGATATATGTTTGGGGCTGGGAGACATGCTTAGCTAAAGGGAGTTGTGGACTGCATAGTATTTCACTAGAAATACTCCCAAGTGAATAGAAGCTTTGTTTACCCCTTGTTTGGATGGTTTCCTGATATTAAGGAAACAGGCGCAATAAAAGCCTTATTTAATGTCACCATAACCAGTCTCCCTTGCATACCTCTGTGAGCGTCCACCTACATATGGTCGTCAGAAGTGGGACGAGATGTCGTCTTTGAAGTTGAAGGGACCCGGAGATAGATTGCCTGTGAATTTTTTTTGTGCCTTTTGCTTACAAACAGCCTGACCAAAGGAACTCATGCAGAAGAGACAGAGTTAAAGAGATACACACCCAAGCAGGGTGAAATTTACAAAACCACAGATGGACTCTGTTCCCCAATCCCAAGAGGAGAGAGAGAGAGACTGCTGAAGCAGGTAAACCTTATTTGCCTATCAGAATAAAGTGTAATATGGTCATTGAAATAGGTGGTTTGCCTTCCAGCCATAGTCAGGATTCAAGAAGTGAGTTAGCCCTTAAAAGGGATAGGCGTTTGTTGTTTTCAAATATTTAGCTGAAGCAGTGAATACAGATGGTGACCCACGAACGGTACTGATTCTGCAAGTAAAGGCTGCCACACCGCATAGGACTACCAGTTGTGAATGGTGTATATGCAGAAAAGTGTGAAAATTGATGCAAGGCTGTGCTGAAGCAGGGGAATTTTCAGTAAACAAGTGCTGAGGGTAAAATTGCCTACTAGAAAAAAAAGGAATTGATGAGCTGTGTAAAAGGTATCCCAAAGTGTGAAGAGTGAATGTCATAATACCCAAAGTTGAGACTGAACTCAAGCAGAAAACCACATTATTTGGCTGAAGCAGAGAGATTGTACCTAGCAAGTAAATGGTGTAAAGCAAACAGAAGTTTTTACCTAGCAACTGCACATCCAGCATACCTAATGAGAGATTAAACCTAGCAAGTAAATGGTGTAAAGCAAATAGACATTTTTACCTAGCAACTGCACATCCTGTATCCCTGATGAGAGAAAATACGTGCACAGTACTGATGAGAGAAAATACGTGCACAGTACTGCTGATATTGTAAAACTTACCCAAGAAAAAAAAGTCTACAGAGATGCCTGTGAGAGCTACGACCTCTACAAGCAAAATATGCCCACCTGTAGGACTACCACAATTGGGAGTTCTAGCAAATACAATGACAACAGCTGCAAAAGCGCCTCCTGAGGTCAGGAAGAAAATTACACCTGATAGCCTCAAAATGGAGGACAAGATGCAGCGTTCCTGTAATGAACCCTACCCCACGGAAGAGTGGCCTTTCCAGTCCAATATAGAGGAAGACATCTCTTACGAGGAACCCGAACCGAGTCACACCCATAAAACACCCCAAGAATGGTGGGGGTGCCTGAACTCGGCATGAACCGAAAAGACCGCTCCCTATGATGACAAATATGATCAGCAGGAGAAAGAGCGGGAGAAGTGGATCACCGCATATTTCCGTCAGCTTTTACAGTTGCAAGAAAAGCCGGGTGGATCCAGTGAGGCTGCTAAAATTTCAAATGAAGATGGAGACCCCAGTATCCCTGAGGGGATAGTGTCATCCAAAACAAAAAGGCGAAAAAAGAAAAAGAAAAGTGGTTCTTCATGTACCGTGGAAGGAACAGACACGTCTGCAGATCCTGTGGAGAAAAAGGGGGACCGAGATGCCCTGCAGCCTAGAGAAAATGGAGAATTCATCCCGCGGATAACCGAATATCCAGAAGGCCCAAGGCAGAAGTCGTGTACCCCAAAGAAGTGTCTGTCCGGTGCCAACAGTGAGGAACCCTCAACCAACCATCCCAGGGAAGCGGAGCCGGAACCAGTGAGTGTCGATCCCTTGACCAGCCCTGAGGATGCCCTGAAAAATGCCAGGCGTGACTGTGATCGGCTCCGGGAAAATAACGTGAAGCTACAGAAAGATGTGCTCACAATGTAATCTTTGGCTAGGACAGAATTAGACGATCTAAAGACTGAGCTAGATACTGCAAACGCTACTATTTCCGCCATGGATGAAAAGCAAAGCCAATCTGATAAAATGATGACTAAGCTGAAGCGGAAGTATGATGAGGCACTGAAGCAGATGACAGTCTTCCAGCAAGAGGTTCACTTTCTTTGCATAGAGCTGAATGCCTCACAACAGGAGGTCAACAATGTCCGGACAGACGTGGACATATCTCAGAAAGAGGTTCAGACACTCCGCAGAGCACTGGATGCCTCACATCATGAGACCAACAGCAGCCGCACAGACCTGGAAGTTTCCAGAAAGGAACTACACAGGCTCACTGAGGAGCTGGACATTTCTAAAGAAACTATTGTCAATCTTAATACAGATATCAAAGTCTCTCAGAAGGAGCTTTAGACCCTCAACCTAGAGAATGAAGTCTCACGCCAGGAGACTGTCATTCTCAAAGCAGATGTGCGTAAATGGAAGGAGGACTGCAAGGAGGCCCTGAATAGTACAGAGACTGAAAAAGGAGAACATTTAAGATTAAAAAGGGAAAACTTAAAACTGGAAGAAGAAAATTTTCATTTTGACAGACGAAGTCAGGGAAAAGAATGAAAAGCTGCACAAGCTTAAGGAAATAAATAGACTGTTGAAAGGTGAGAAGCTTGAAGCAGAGCACCGACTGCAGAACCAACTGCAAGGTCTGCGTATGCACCTCCAGATGTCCGAGGAGAAGCAGCAAACTCTGCAGGAAGACAATTTGCAGGCTGTTAAGGAAATACAAGTACTGCAGGAATGTCTGATTACCCAGTATGTCCCCACAAAGCAGAATGAGAAACTGAAGGCTACACTGAGCATCACCAAAGCATCGCTAAAGGCCAAGCTTAGAACCCAGGTGACTCGGCACAAAAGGGAGCACAAGAAGATCCAGAAACTGAAACAAGTAACTGTGGCCCAAGCAAAGAAGTTCATAGTGCTTCACAATGCAGTGAAAATGTGGAAGCAAGCTCAGAAAAAACAAAGTGTACAGATAAATTCCCTGAGAAGAGACTTGCAAGACGCACTCAAAAAACAGGGATCTCTCGCGGATGAGATTACAGTTCTACAAGGACAAGTATTGACCCTGACTAAGCATCAGTATCCCACAGCCACAAAATCCCATGAAGACAAGGGTGCAGTGAGAACTGGGAATACCGCTCGTCTGAAAAACAAGGTTGCAAAATTTGAACCACCTAAACAAGCGCTAGCAAAACCTTCAGCCACTCAACAGGCAACAAAAGAAGGTACACGTGCTGAATCAAAACCAGAAAAATCCTTAGCTAATGAAGCTGAAAAGATGGGACATTCTCTGGAAGTGGCAATGGATTTGCAACTTAATCCCAAAGAGGCTGAACCAGCAACGCCATTAAGTGGAAAAAGTGCAGAGAGACCGCTTCAAGAGCGAAAAACTCAAAGGTTTTTTTTAAATGCTCTGCAACTGCTGCTATACAGTCTACCGGCAATAAAATGAGCACCCGACGCGAGGGAAATCTCATGACCGCGAACGTAGCAAAAAGATTATACTTAGAAAAAGTCCTCCTCGAGCGACTGAGGAGTGCTGATCTCAAGCACCTTCGGGAGGAGACACGAATGAACTGGAGAAAGGGCTCCAATCCCAGCGGGACTGAGGGTTCTCTTCCTCCATCCACTCTCATTCAAGTCACAGAGATATCTAGAATGAGAGTGGAAGGATGGGCTTTGACCGTGGCAAGCCCAAACTTCCAACAAACAGGGGAGGTATGTAATAGGGGAGTAATCCCTGTTCATTAAATATGCCTCTAATCCAGCAGTGTGGTGGTTAACTGCTGGTAGTCAAAAAATTTGCAAAAGTAAAAAAAAAAAAAAAACCCGGGAAAACATATTGCACCATACAGTATTTGTGGATAAAAAAAACCCTGCAAATTGAATGTCAACAAATTTCCCAATCTATTTTTGGATGATGGTTATTGAGGTTTTTGCTTTCAATTGTATTCCTTTTCTTTAGTTGTTTTTTTGCACTGGTTTTATTAAACTTTTGCAGCCAGGAGACCAGTAAATAGACCCCTATGTAACAGGGGAGTTATCCCTGTTCAGGAAATATGCCTCTAATCCAGCAGTGTGGTGGTTAACTGCTGGTAGTCAATTAACAAACACCACCTGCCTGATTAGATTGCTCAGAAAAGCCTGTCTTTGAGACAGGAAGGGAGATTGTTCCTGACTCTCACAACTTGTGAGACTGACATGGGGACAGACGTCTTGAGTCTACCAGAAGAGGCTGCTTGCAAGACACAGGGGAAACTTCTAAACCTGAATGCTGACAAAACCCTGAGGAAAAGGTAGCAACCAGGAACAGAGAAGATTTTCCCTCCAAATCACCAAGAACAGATAAGACTTTCATTTATAAGACTTTTTATATCTGCTCATTTCATGATATATGTTTGGGGCTGGGAGACATGCTTATCTAAAGGGAGTTGTGGACTGCATAGTATTTCACTAGAAATACTCCCAAGTGAATAGAAGCTTTGTTTACCCCTTGTTTGGATGGTTTCCTGATATTAAGGAAACAGGCGCAATAAAATCCGTATTTAATTTCACCATAACCAGTCTCCCTTGCATACCTCTGTGAGTGTCTGCCTACACCCTACATTTGTAATGTGGCTGAACCAAATCACACAAGTCATATCCTTATTGTCTCTAAAAGGTTTTAGCTAACCTGCTCTCTGACTAGTGTTCCGTACATGTAATCAGTCCATGGGCCTCATTCTAGTAGGTTTGATAACTTTGCTGCTATCTCTAATGATGTGGCATGTTCCTGCCTAACGGTTTGTCCTTTGTATTACTATGTATTAGAAAGATCTGAAACCATCCCAAACCGTGAGGCAGGAAAATGCCAATAACGCTCGGCAGCAATGTGATCTTAGATTTTTTCAAAGTTCTACCCCTGCGATCTTCTCGCCATCTGAGCTGCACAAGGAGGGCCGCCTCTCTCTGCACAGCTCTCACAGGCGATTGCACTATTTTTATTTAAATTTGAACACTAGTGTATGGTATGGAGTGCTAGTATCTCCTATGCGTTTAAATGTCCCGGTCACGTGATGCAGGAGATTTAATCATTGAATGGGGATACCGGCACCCCATAATGGGGCCTGTAACTTGGGAGGTAGTGGGTCCCCGGACCTGAAATCAATGCAGTTCTACTCCGGAGACTCCCTGCTCCCGTACACTAGTATTCAAATTTAAATAAAAACAGCTTCATTGCCAATCCATCACATGGTACAAGAACCAATCGGATTGAGAAATATACCACGTGGAACAATCACAATCCAATTAGTTAGAGTGCCTCATTTTTAAAAGGATGTGACATCATCCCTTAAAGACAATGTCATATCCTTTTTTTAAAAATGGTACGTCACATGATACTTCAAACAATCTGATTGTGGACAGTCCGATTGGTTGTAGCATTATGTGTTGGCAGCCATGTGGTTTTAAGGATGTGATGTACCTCCATTGAAGATGACGTCCCATCCTTATGTAACACCTTTTGCCCCCCCCCCTATCGCAGATGGGGACCATATAATAATACACTTGTGTTGCCGGGTGTGGTGCGTTACCTGATAGGCTCACAGAAGGCCTGAACCTCCACCACTGGGAGCATGGGGTTACCTGATCATTCGTTGAACACAGCGCCTCCACCTGTAAGGGCTCCCACCTGAGTAGGATGGTCCTCTTACAGGAACCACAATAATAAGACACGCACACAGTGTATGCTAATAACTGTTTACTATTGCTAATACTAATAACTTCGGTACCTGTACCACACAGAATAATGCATATAGCCATACACATAGAAGTGCACCAGGTGCACACATCACCATAAATATTCCCTCCTCCAAATGTACTTGGGTGCTGGGCACCAGTCCCCTGATGTCCCTTTATGTCCACACCCACTCAATGTGTTGGAGATTGCGCTATCCCTTGAAGTGTTAGTGCACTACTAAAGGTACCTGCCCGGGGCTCAAGCCCACGGGTGCCGCTATACACGGGTTTGGCTCCGCCTGGTCCGACGTGATGCCCTCCTATGCGTGGGGTGAATTCCGGCGTGGATAATATCACCGCGGCTCCGCACCATCTGTACCTTGGAGGGGATCCGTCTGCAGCCGACAGGCCGCAGTCACTGCTTGGAGTGGCCTCCGGGAAGATAGTCTATATATATATGAGTCTCTGGTAAGATAGTCTGTATATGTAGAGGGGTCTGAGCCCAGACCCAGAAATCAGGCTGCGCGCCACAGAGTGTATCTTTACTGAACCAAATAGCTAAAGGGGCAGATCTCCTTCTCTAAGGCCTGTCCCTGAAGCAACCAACAAACTGGGGCAAGGGTAACCGTTATCTGGGGCCTTTGGGGGGTTATCTGGCCTAGTGCAAGGGGCTACTGCTCCCCTACACCCTCACTCACCAGCTCCCTGCACCAACTGACAACTCAAAGCCCGCGAAATGTATCTCAATGCAACTGCCGAGAATCCTTCAGCCCTATTGGCTGTTTGGAAGCACCTGATGCATTTCTCCCTCTGCCTCATGTTAATTGTAGTCCCGTGGAGGCTGCTGTAACATTGGGGCCGCGTGCGCGATTCCACTGCGCATGCGCAACTTCCTAATGGCTGCTGCAACTCCCGCACTTCACTGCACATGCGCAACCACTGCGCATGTGCGTGCAAACCATCATGGCGGCCCCCGCTAGCCGGGTGCGCCGCCGACCCTCTTGAGGCTCAGAACGCTCCCTGCTCCGGCCCCCACCTTTGGAAACAGCCGGCGGGTCCGTCGCTGGCTCTTGCGGCACCCGCGACCATGCTGAGGCAAAGGAGGGGGGTCTCTGGGAGCCGGAGGGGACCGGGGCTACACTTAAAAATAAAAAACAGAATCCTGTCACATGGTACAGCATCCAATCGGATTGGTGCTGTACCATCTGATATTAAAATGTAATATCAAATGCCTTATATAAGGCCTGTCCCATCTCATCTTATCTTAAGAAGACGACGAGACAACATCTCCCTATGGATTTAATGGATTACAAGTACAGAAGATTGAAGATTGAAGAAAGAAGAAAAGAAGAACTTACCTGAAGCTGAAGATCATTGTGTCGTGAACTGAGAGCTTTTTGATACATCGGGAATCAGAGGGTGAAGACATCTAAAGGTAAGTAAAACATTGAATGTATATAATTTTTGTTGTTTTTTGGTTGTATTTTTTTGTGTGCCCATTGACTGCCAATGTCTGTATCTATGCCCCTTGAGGGCTATAGATAAATACAGTGACAAACAAAGCATATTTTGGAAAATACTTGTTTTTATTTCAATGATATGTATTTTTGTTGATTGTTATTTTTATTCTTATTTATTTTGTATGATTTTTTTTTTATGGCTTATTTTTGTTGATTGCTTTGTTTAATTCTTGGTTTAATTTAGTGAATGATTTTTTTGATTGTGGTTGATTTTTGGTGATTAGCTTTTTTGGTTGTGGTTTATTTTTGGTGATTGGATTTTTTGGTTGTGGTTTATTTTTAGTGATTTATTTTTTTTTAGTTTGCCTATTGATTGCTATAGTATCTAATCATGCCCATATTATTGTGCATGATGTTCCAGTGTACCAATCAATGGGTAGAGGGTGGGGATAGTTGCCCTGGGGAAGGTGGTTAGGCTGCCCGAGTGGGTAGCAGGGTAGAGGGGTTAACCCCTTAATTACTTTAGTGGATACTAACCGCTTAGGTGATAAAGGGTTTACGGGCCATTGCATTGTATTTTTTATTGTTGTGTTCTGCCAATGGAGGACAAGGACAGGGAGGAAGACAAGGATTGCCTTCATCCTGGCAGGGGTAGGTAGACGTTTTATCCAGATCTGGTAATAGTAATTTTGGTTTGATAACTGCAGAGAAGAAAAAAAAAACAATAACGAGAGCACTCTATCAGAAGGAGCGTCACAGAGACAACTGAAGGGTAGGTAAGGTACAGAGGAGATATTGTATACCCAATGTGATGATGTCAATATTAAAAACAATTTATTAATAAAAATGATAATATAAAGGTATGGACGTGAACATAAAATTGAGGTCTCAATGTGTGTGAGAGACTCAAGGAGATGCCGTGACGAAGGAGCGAAATATCCTAAAAGCTTGGCAGATAAATAAATAAATAAATATGCTCTCGGTCCAGTTGATTTCACACACACATTCAGGATAGTGGATACATTTGCAGCTAGATAGGGCTGCAGAGTCCATTACATGAGCCCCTGGTGCATACACTTAACCCCCCAAGGTACTAATGATCAAAGTATTTTGGTGGATTTATCTCAGTGTATAGGAATTTAAAGTACCTCATACATTTACCAGAGGATAAGCACTACCAGTACTTCATGTGTGTATGTAGAAGCTATACTGTCTAAATCGCTGAACGTTATCAGAACACACCAGAGGGGAGAGACTTGTGTTCGGGATCGGAAAACACAGACATACCCCCAATACTTCTCTCCAATAACGCTCTTATAAGAGCGTATGACTTCTTTTATATGAACATCAACTGGTGGTTCTATGAGGCAAACCACAGCTCCGACTGACTAATGTGGTGCAAGCGAGCCAAATGTATCTTCTTGGGAGCAGGTAATCCTCTCAGCCATGTCGGGCACCTGATTGCCTGCCCCTATGCAGGCTGGGGTCTGTAGTCCCCGCGGAGCCTCTCTGTCTCATCGCCACCACTTCCCACTGTCTCCTGCGCATGCGCGAGCTGAAATGGCTGCCGCCTGACTGCGCATGTGCAACTCTGCACAAGATGGCGACACCCTGCAACGGGAGCCGCCGGCAACACGATCGCCTCCTCCAATCCTCTTGCACACGCTGAATGCACCCGCACCACTCCGATGCCGATCAGAAGGTACATAGGGGCAGGGGAAACCAAGAGAGGTGACAAAATAATATTTCTGAAATGAAGATACTGTTGATATATTATTGAAATGGACTGGGGGGGGGTCTCTGGATAAGGATTGAAAGTGATGTTCAGTTTCCATTTTGTGAAATCTGTTGTCTTCAGTTTCCATTTTGTGTGAAAGAATGTATCTGGTGTGAATGAGAGATATCGCTCCTAAGTTGATTTACGAATGTGTCTAAAGTAACGCCAACATTCCTAGTGAGAGTTGGTACCTGGAACCTATTCATGGCTGTTTGAGGCCAGTTCTAACCAGGTGTAATGAGCTGTAAGATGATTGGTTTAAGAATTAAGTAGTGGCTAGTGTAATCTGCCTAGTAACAGTTTTAGACAAAGGAACCACGAATGTATTAAGAGGCTGCCTGGACACTACCTGGCAGAGAGAGTCTTGTAGACTTGTGAATGAATATGATCATACTACTGTATATTATGTATTAAAATAAACTACTTATTATCATCGAACCCTTGTTTGTGAGTCTGCAAACAATGACAGAGGTCAGGGGAAAGCCCAAAGGGGGACCTTGGCTATATATCTATATATATATAGATATATATATATAGATATATAGATAGATATATATATCTATATATATATATATATATATATATATATATATATATATATATATATATAGGGAAAAAAGGAGGAGAGAGCGCACGCCCATAGCGTAAAATTGTATTTTAATGAGGGGAGGGGGAAAGGGGGGGTAAAAAATGCACTCACAAGGGTACAATAAAATCAAGCATTTGTGATATAATCACCACCATCCGGTACGTATCTGCAACGTCTTGGGGCAGTCCCAGTCTTGCAGTCTCAGGATCGTACTCCTAAACAGATGTCCAGAGCAGATGGTATTCGCTCCTGCAGTATAAGAGTCCTGTAAGATGGCTCCGTATTATAGGAGTTTCTGCAGCAGTGCGCATGGATCAGTCCGTTCCAGCGCTCGTTGATGACGTCAGTGTCAATGCGTCTGACGTGATGACGCTCCCTGACGCGTTTCGTCACTCTCGGGTAACTTTCTCAAAGGGTAGTGTGGAGATGGGGGAGGTCCGGTATTATATAGAGAGTCCAATCATCTCAATTACTTTGATTGTCCACCCATTCTCAGCTGAAAGTGCTAAGTGCTCACATTTCCACACCCACCCACACCATTTATATCCACTCCCACTCCACACACACCTTTTGTATAGCACTGTATATACTATGGGCTCTCCATTTATTTTTATTCACACTGATAAACATACACACTCTTTCATCACTTGCTTTCAGGAACCTTTTGACACCTCCAGCCATAAAACACATCCACACCGGGGGAAGGACCAGCACAGATAACATTCCAATAGACAATAGCTTTTGCTTGCTTCATTCATTGTAACATCGCCGGAAGAAGAGATCAGTGTATCTCGAAAGCTCGCACAAATAAAAGCATTTCGTTAGCCACAGAACGGTATCATCTATTTATTTTTTGATTTTATATATATATATATATATATATATATATATATACATATATATATATATATATATATATATATATATATATATATATATATATATATATATATAATCCAATGCACAGCTGGCACACCATATGCAAGTAAATAAGTGTTTTTTGGTGCTTATCCCATAAAGCAATAACAGACCATACGATACCGGTTGCAACACGACATCAAGGGACAGCACGTAGGTAAGTAAATAATACATTTTCTATATTTGATAGAAGACACAAAAAACGAAGTTTCGGTCCCCCAGTGGGACCTTTCTCAAGGTGTGAAAGGTCCCACTGGGGGACCGAAACGTCAGTTTTTGTGTCTTCTATCAAATATTTACTTACCTGCGTGCTGTCCCTTGATGTCGTGTTGCAACCGGTATCATATGGTCTATATATATATATATATATACACAGTTAGGTCCGGAAATAATTGGACACTGATACAAGTTTTGTTATTTCGGCTGTGTACCAAAATAAATTTAAGTTACAGTTAAATAATGAATATGGGCTTAAAGTGCAGCCTACCAGGTTTAATTTGAGGGTATTCACATCCAAAGTGGAGAAAGGATTTAGGAATTACATCTCTTTAATATGTAGACCCCTCTTTTTCAAGGATGGTCACCCTCACTGCCCACTCTCCCCCCCTGCAAGGGGATGCCCTCGCTGTGCACACACATCCCTGCCCCGGGGTCTGTTGCGCCGCGGAGGCTGGTGCGTGGGGGGTGGGGGGGGAGAGGCAGGGCACCTGCTGAGAGAGGGGAGTTGCGAGAGAAAGGGCTGCTTTTCACACACAGCGACATTTATATTTACATTCACAATCATGCTTTATTATTGTGCTTAATGTGAGAAGAGTACCTTACTGTCATTCATAAATTTTAATATAATAAAATATTTCTATGATGAGAGGCTAGTTAAATTAGATTTATTCACATTAGAAAGAGGTACCAATTAGAGGAGATGTGATAGAAAGGTAAACATAGGAAGAATGTTGATCCAGGGAGTAATCTGATTGCCAATTCTTGGAGTCAGGAAGGAATTTATTTTTCCCTTTATGAGAGATCATTGGATAATGTGTCACTGGGGTTTTTTGTTTGCCTTCCTCTGGATCAATATACTGTAAGTACGGATATAGGATAAAGTATCTGTCGTTTAAATTTTGCATAGGTTAAACTTGATGTATGCATGTGTTTTTCTAACCTCATCTACTATGTTACTATGATACAAGGACTAATTTTAGTAAAGTATAAATGTAATACAAAACATATGTAGCGGTGTACCCCCTGGCTACTAAATCTACCCAATGGGCTGGCAGTAAACCCTGTTAATAGGTTTGCCAGTAGTTGTCATGGGGTTTTCCCCCTTCATCCTTTGGTGCGGCGCTTAAGTGACAGCAGGGGGTGGCCTATCCTGTTGTGGCAGTGCCCACGGGATGCCCAACCTCTGGCAGTACTTAAGGGCAGGACCGCCCTAAAATTGTGTGGTTGTCCTTCCAAGGCAGGTCACAACTGGGAGCCTGAGATTGGGTCCTTCTTATGTGCTCTTCTCTCCGGGGAGGAGTAGAGTGACTATACCTTTGCCTCTGCTAAGGAGGTGGGGATGAGCTAGGACGGCTGCGGGTGCCTTAGGCCTGTAGTGACTGTCCAGGGACTATCTCCGGTGATATCTGAGAGAAGAGACTGTGATCCTGCAGGTGACTGCTGAGTACCTGTAGTACTGCAATAAGAGTAGTATAAACCCGTTCCTGTTTTATAATACACCTCGTGTCTGGTGTTTGATCTAATTGGGGGGAGAGTTACCATTCTACCGTGGGAGATCGCCTCCATATCCGTGGAGCCTACAGCAGATGGAGACGCTGCACTGCTAAGTATTACGTGGGGTATGGACCCCAGAAGCCTTGTCCTGTGTCCCAAAGTTACCGTGGATGAGTCAGCCCTCTTGTTACCAGAAGGTATGCACCACCAACACCCAGTACCCAGAAATGGCCTCGATATGCGATTAGGGGGCCATTACATACATTGCATACATACATACATACAAATACAGATATACATATCTCCATAAACAGAGAGAGAGCTACTGTCAGGGCCATTTAATAAACAAAAAAAAAACATCATTATCCTTGTGCAAATGTAGAAGAAATCTGGCAGTTCGTTATAGAAATATACTGTGGCTGCTGCTCATACTGTATATGGTACCTTCAGTATAGTGCATGTAAACTGTTTCAGCACTGAAGTTCCAATTCAAGTTAATTATATAGTGCTGAAGATTGCCCTTTCAGAGTGTCATTGATTGTAGATAAAAAAGTAGGACCTAAATATATATATTAAACACACAAAGAAATACCGCAATCAGAATAACCGTTTTACAATCAAAGATATCCTAAGCCAGAAAATATCCCAAAAAAATAAAAATGGGAATGACGGTGCTAAGGGGAAAGATAAATATCAAACACACAAAGAAACAAAAGAACCCCTATACAAGCACTCGGATATACAGTATCTCATAAATAATCCAATGAAAGATATATCCGAATGCTTGTATAGGGGTTCCTTTATGTGTTTTCTAAATATTTATTGTGACAAATGGCTCCCTTTATGTAGAGCTGCCGTTTGCCCATGCTCTTCGCGACACAGTCTTTTAGGGTTTAATTTGAATAAAAGGGGGACAAACATGTGTATACACACAAGGGGCACTCAGCCCTCAACCTTCAGCGGTTTATTTTTCCATTAGTGACACTAAACATTTTAAACACTGTGACTTTAACAAACAAAACAAATCATAAAAACAAACATCTACTCCTGTCAGGAGTCTAACTCACACGCATATCCCTATCTGCAATGTGGGTTGGGTAAGTGTAATGCATAGATCACCACAAACGAGGCGCGACCACGGCTGCGGGGCTGAGGTAGGGATTAGTATAGAATGCCGACCCCAACCGCGAGGGCACGTCTAGAGTGTAGGATAGTCTTGGAAGCCGGATCAGGGTTATAGAAAACTGCATAAATGTGGTACTTGCCAGGTCTAGGAGCGGAGACTAGCGGATCATTGGGGTACGTAGCCGGAGTCAGGATTGGAGAAGGTAGAATGTCGAATTTCCAAAGCCAGGGTCAGTGCAGTAGAGAGCAGGATCGTCATATTTAAAAGCCAAGGTCAGTGCAGGAGATTGTCACAGAGTTCCAGGTCCGAAGCAGGGTCAAGCAGCAAGGTAGATATCAGACAGACAGGTTGTAGTGAGGTTCAGTGTCACAAGACAGGAGTTTATGCTCGGCAAGGCAGGAGAGAACTGACAAGGTATATAAAGGACTCTCCTCCAATGGGAGACAACCAGGAAATACAGGAAGCCTCACTGATGTGCAGCCGATTAGGAGTGGAGCTGGTATCTCTATGAGATGCGCGCCCCGCGTGTAACCCGCGCAAGAAGTTGGCGACTCGGTCTCGCGCCACTCGGGCATATCACGGTACCTGCATCATAGCAGGAGCGAAGAGTGGAGGCGGGACCCAAGACAAGTGGTGAGGAGCTTGTGCATACCTCCGTCGTCAGAGCGGGGGCGGGACTCGGGGCGGAACCCAAGACGAGAGGGAAAGGGCGTGTGCGGCTACTGCGCCGCATACCTCTATCACCAGAGCAGGAGCGGAGTAGGGGGGCGGAGAACACGGAACGCTGAGGAGAGTGCGTACTGCGCATCCGTCGCGTGTCACTGCCACCGGGAGAAGAGTGCACCCTGGACATGGGGATAGCAGAGACCGATGATACCCGCACATTAACTGCGCGCCGCGCGTGTGAACCACCGCTGGGATGCCCTCCGTGGTTGTCCCTGGGACCTTATGGACAGGGGAGGGTTAAGAGGACAGAACCGGCAGAACGGAAAATCCTCACAGTAAGCCAGTTACCAACTTTAAATAACACACAGAGATAACATTGAGTCCTGAACTGTCAGATGGAGACAGCGTCCCAATAGATCCTAAGATGCTGCAACCCGTGAGGGGGCCGTCTACCCTGAACTGTATCCTGTGGAACAGCTTCCTCCCTGCCTCCAGGCTCTAAGAGAGAGACTGAAGCAGCCAAACTAACTGCAATCTCTTCCTCAATTAGGAGAGCAGATGAGTGAAAACCAGAACCACTGTAAACTTTGGCCTGGAGTTTCCATCCCAGTCTCAGCAAATGTGAAACTGTGGAATGGATCATTTTTTTCCTTTTTTGCACTTTCTGCCTTAAATCGGACAAACAGCTGACTATTCCGAGACTATGTCACAATATATACATAGTTATTTTTAACCAAATGATTATAAATGTTTATTAATGATAATAATTTTATAGGCCATCCACCAACTAATGATTACATCATTGTTTAAGGCTGCAGTTAAGAATATTTGGTTCATTTTTTTATTTCAAAATCCTCTATATACTTTCTTTTTCACAGTTGTACTTTTTCTTAATCCTCAGATATTTTTCTGTTTTTAAAAACATTGATATTTTCTATATCAGTGTGGCAGTGAAGGGGTTTACCAGGCCAATAATAAAGATCTAATGCCCGGCTGGTTACCAATAAACCTGGTTGGGGATGAAGGGGTTAATTGTTGGTCACCACAATGCCATGTTTTCCCTATGCATCATCTGTAATGTCCCTGTTTTGCAGCTCAGAAACTAGCTGCAGTCCTATGAATGTACAGTATGTAGAATGTGCAAACTGTATTTGCGACACAAAGGGTAGCTCCTAGCGCTGTGCCAAGCGTTATTTGAATAGGTGCATCTGTGGTCAGCGGCTCCATTGAAGCTCTGTATCACTTCCTAAACCGCAAAACCCTCCGGGGATAAGTGGTTTGCGGTCTAGTTAAAGTGGCGGAATGCAACAATGTTTCCTGCGGCCTCGTTAACCAATTAAGGTCAAGTGGTGGAGTGCTTCTGTGGTTACCGATTCCGGCAAGCAGTGATACATTGTATGCCATGACTCAAACCGTAAACCACATCACAGAGCCTATTTAATTAAGTAGCTAACTTTTGTTAGGAAAGAGCTAGCACTCTAATTTTTGGAATGCAGGTAGTTGAGAATGTAACATTCACATACATGTTGTTTTTATATCAGAAAGTACATATAACAATAAAATGTATATCAGCTATGTTTTAAAATGTAAAGGCAGGAACCCTTTCCTGTCAGCCCGGCATTGAATCCATTATGTTAAGGGTGGACGAACTGAGGAATTTTTCATCTCCGTATTTCAAAGGGCACCCTGCGGAGTTGGTGCCCCAGTGTCTAGAGATGTCCGGAGTTGAAAAGCCTCAGAGAACTCTAGGTGTTAGGGTGGCCGGAATATTGCCAAGTACCAGAGATCGGTGCGAAGTATGGGTTATCAACACTTGGTAGCCAAACCCCAGACTTACTGTCGCCAGGTAAGGGGTTGGGCCCGGTATGCTAAGCAGCTTAGGTGCCAAGTTAGCGCATGCTCTTAGCAAACCGGGAAGCAACTTTTGCCCTTTTTGTGAGCTACTGGGAAGTTTGGGATTGTTGGGAAAAGTTGTTCCCACGGGAGGATTGGCTGGGTATGTTAGAGATAGGACCCCTATCCCTATAAAAATGACTGCAGCCCCATCTTAGTATTTCCTCCGGCGGAGATATAGGGGTGGCAACTTGCACCCCTAGCCAAGAATTGTCGCATGGCTCAAATCGCGCACCCACTTGCATGCGTGCAGGGTTGCCCAGAGACTTTGTTTTCAAGTCATTCGTTCCATGGACATTTTATTTCATTTCCCCATCCCAGTAAGTCTTTATTAAGTGTAATTGTGAAGAATTGTGTGTTTGTCTTAAAAGGAAATAAATTATAATTTATTTTGCCCACCATTTTGTGCTCAATCCCGAATCCCGGTATTAATGTGATGATAAGACTTGGTCTCCCGTGACAATCAGGACCTACTAGACATAATATATATTTTTCATTTCCCCCTGTACTGATCCATACAAATATGAAGTATTGAAGCCATTGCATAGTCATGCCTCTAGCCATATTGAAAATATTCAATGTCACTTATTTTAATATATCTGAACTTTGCACTCTTTGCTTAATAATTAAATTTCCGTTGTCACTGTAGTAAGCAATCCATGAATGTCAACTCTTCTGTGATTCTTTACTGCTTACTGGTTTCAGGATCACAGAAGAGTTGAAGTTCCGGGATTGCCTAATACAGTGACCACAGAATTTCAATTCAACACATTTTTTAGAGTATGCTGTATTTATTAGTCTCCTTGTTGTAAAATTAGGGCACAACAAGTGCATCTTTCCCCGCCCTCCAAAAAAATAAAACTTCAGTACATATATACGAAATGGAAAAATACCATTATTTTAAGGGCCATATTTATTACGTGGTGCTACTCTATGGGCCACCTTCCTACAGTGTGCAAGAAGACACCTTACAACCCATTCACGTGACTGGACATATTTTTACTAAGCAGTTTTATGCCATAAAACAGCTTTAGCACTTCCCCTTAAATGGGCTGTAAGATGTCTTCTGGCACTGGGAGGTGTGCTATAGCATTTCACTGCTAGCAAATGCTGGACTCTGTGTTTTCTGGAACGGAAAAGTGTATTGTCAAATAGCACTGTTTGGTGTCTTCTGGTGCTGGATGGTGTCTTATGGCATAGCACCAATTGGTAAATATAGACCTAAATGTTATTTTTTTTCTCATCCATATATCTGATGTTATTTTGTGCAGTTTTGCATGCAGAAAACTTTAATGTAGCCACCCTTTTTAGTTATAACCTGAAATATATCTTATTAGTCAAGTATTTCTGTTCAGTGAATGTAATCTATATAGTCTCCTATATTTATTAAAGCACATTTACACATTCTGTCTCAAAAACATTAATCACAACAGTTTATGCACTATATGATGTCTGAGTTGGGCTTGATGAACCGGTGTGAAACATCCTTAAATCCCAATTTTCACTTTTTTGTACTCTTTGCAAAGAAAATATATTAATACGTTCATGTACATGTCTTACACAGGTCCCCAAACCTGCAATTACCCTGTTGTCACATCATGGAATTATTAAACTGCAGACAATAATAGTTGATAATAATGCAAGTGTATTAAACTCCTATACTGTATATGCTTTAAATATTTGTATGTCACAACTGACATCTGTATTTGAAATAAAAGTTTTGCATGTTTTTCTGCAGTGTAGATTACATTTAAGCACAGCTGTTTTTTTGTGTATTACTTGTGCCATTAACAAAGAAGAAATGTGTAAAATAATACTTAGAACTGAGGACAAATAGTATATTCCATGTACTAAAATTTACAGTACCTCCTCAAAAGCACCTCTGAGACATATCCATTATTTCTTTTGTAATCTATGGACTGGAGAACATTTTGTCATGTCTTCAAAACCACTCAGGGAGAGATTTTTACTACTAAATATAAAAGCTTTTATGCCAGGATTTTTTTTTTCTAGCTTTACTTTTCTTTGTTTTTTTTTTTTTCATTTTGCTCAGTAAAACCTTAATACTGTAGCTTGAAGACTGAATCTCTTCTTTGTGTAACTATTAAGTGACACAACTACAGACAGTGAATATTATACAGTAAAGTTTATCACTTCTTTCTCTGATCTTTCTCCTCTTATGGATTTCACAGTAGAAACTCTCCCCCTATTTACTATGGTGAAATGCTAGGTAACACACAGTTAATGCTGTAGTAACATCCATTTGTTTCAATAGAGGTTGTACTATTGTTAGCTATGCTTTATCCCAATTCTCATTATATTGAACTGGACCCCTAGGTGCAGCTTTAGGATTATCCTCACCTATTGTAGGAACAACAATATTGGTCTCTTAAAAATCTTCCCTCATAACATATGCTTTGATTTTTCGCACTGCTGTTATTATTCTTGTTGTCAGATGTAATCTAAAGCTGTCTTTGCAGCCCTCAATATATTTTTTATTTATGAATTTCAAGCATGAAATCATCAGCATTTGACATTCCATGATTATCATTGTTTGGATAAAAAATTAAATATAAAATAAGCTTAGCACAGACATAATGTAATATACTGATATGGTATTTTGGGGGGCTAAGCAAATCTAAGATAACACCAGATTTCTCAAGCATTGTAGATGGAGACTTTGAAAAATATCTCTTAAATGTGCAAAGCAAAATGTGTTACTGTATATATATTGAAATATTAAATAAATCAGAGAAGTTATGAAAACTTGTTTAAAATTGGATGCATTAAAGAAATACACTTATAGGAAACAATGGGAATGCTTTATTTTTGTGAAGACTCTGGTTATGTAATGCCCATATTTCCACTTTGGATACTTTAGTAAATAAAGTACAGTATCACCAATGTGTTATTATGCTGGGTGGTATGATTAGGTTAGCACTACACAGAAATGGTAGTGTGCTATTCTTTTTGTAAACAAAGGTCACAATTGTCACATCCAGAACAAAGTGTAAACATGTTTCTCAGCTCCATTTATGCTATGTTGTTATGAACACAGTTTCACGTTTCCAATGTGTTCTATATTGCAGGGTATAATAACAGATATAAATTATATACATTATTGATATGGAATACTTAAAGATGAAGTCGAAGAAACCAACTTCATCTTTACTGATTTATAGATGATCAGGGAAACACACTTAGGAAGGGGGACACAGTCATCAACTTATCCAAGTGGATCCTCACACCAGAACAACTGAGGGTACTAAACAGAGGTTTGTCATTTGTACCTACTACTAGACTAACCAATTTTAACTTTTCTGTTAAACTTCTCAAAATGTCGAGACTTTTGAAGATAAAAATATTTTTACCCATAATAAACCAAATTTGCATCCTGTTATGAGTACAAATGGCAAATAAACTAACAATCCTTTTCTTAAACGAAAAATGTTGTTTAATCCCCTTATCCCAATCAGCTTGGTTAATGGGGTTGAAAACGGTTTAAAATCTGGATTTGAAAACGGCCATAGTTGTCTTAAATTATTCAGATTATAGAGATGAAATAATTAGACAATTTAGTGTCCAATGATCATATGCGAAAATGCATTTTGACCCTACATTTACATATTCAAAAGAAGCAAACAGTATCTTTAATATGGGTTTTCGTAATTTTTGGATTAATAAGGAAACAGTAGAATTTCTGACCTCAACATTTTCAAGATGTCCAGTATTTAATTTTATTGACAAAAATACATAAATAATTACACAACCCACATGGACGTATATTATTTTTGCAATTAGGTCTATAAATAAACCATAAGCAGAATTCATAGATTTTTTTTACAGTGCCTTGTTACCACTTTACCTTCATATCATACCTTTGAAAAGAATAACTAATTTAATGACCATTGCATATAAGAAGATATATAGATAAGTATTTCACTATATAATATGTCAAGTTAGATGTAGCACTAGGCATTTTTGTCTTTTGTTCTATGCATGGGCTCACAATCATAGTAGCACTCTTTGACACAATATATATGATTTGGTGGATTTGGGTTCTGAGTTTACAGGGATGTGTGTTTCAGAATCACTAATACAGGTAAACCCCGTTATAGCGCGGTCCTCGGGGTCCACCCCGAGACCACCGCGTTAGTAACGGGGTCGCGCTAATTTAAAAAAAAAAAATGGCCGCCGCGCGCCTGATCGGGAGGGAGTGAGGAGGGAAGGAAGGAAGAGGCCTGCACAACATGCGGCCCATCTGGCCTCTCTGTGGGGCCCGCAATGACTCTGGCCGGGCGCCAGTTAATTAAATTAATTAAAAAAAAAAAGTTTAAAAAAACGGTGGCGATTCATCCCTCCTCCCTCCCAGCCCCCTCCCTCTCCCCTCCCTCTCCCCTCCCTCTCAGCCCCCTCCCTCTCCCCTCCCTCTTCCTCCCAACCCCCTCCCTCCCAGCCCCCGGCAGCCGTGTGTTTTTTTTTCTTCCGGAGAGGTCAGAGCATGAGGGGGCGGGGCTTAGGCTTAGTACCGGGGAGAGAGTATGTGCTGAGGGGGGTGGGCTGCTGACATGTGAGGGGGGGTGGGCTGCTGACATGTGAGGGGGGGGTGGGCTGCTGACATGTTAGGGGGGTGGACTGCTGACATGTGAGGGGGGGTGGGCTGCTGACGTGAGGGGGGTGGGCTGCTGACATGTGAGGGGAGGGGTGGGCTGCTGACATGTCAGTGTATTGTGAGAGCTGAGTGCTGTGAGAGCTGTGTGCTTCGAGAGTGTGCTGTGAGCAGTGTGCTTCGAGAGTGTGCTGTGAGCAGTGTGCAGTGAGACTGTGTGCAGTGAGAGTGTGCAGTGAGAGTGTGTGCAGTGAGTGTGTGTGTAGTGAGTGTGTGTGTAGTGAGTGTGTGTGCAGTGAGTGTGTGTGCAGTGAGTGCTGGGAGTGTCTGGTGCAGTGTGCAGTGGGAGTGTGTGCAGTGGGAGTGTGTGCAGTGGGAGTGTGTGCAGTGGGAGTGTGTGCAGTGGGAGTGTGTGCAGTGGGAGTGTGTGCAGTGGGAGTGCGTGCAGTGGGAGTGCGTGCAGTGGGAGTGTGCAGTGGGAGTGTGCAGTGGGAGTGTGCAGTGGGAGTGGGAGTGTGCAGTGGGAGTGTGCTTTGGGAGTGGGAGTGTGCAGTGGGAGTGGGAGTGTGCAGTGGGAGTGTGCAGTGGGAGTGTGTGCAGTGGGAGTGTGTGCAGTGGGAGTGTGTGCAGTGGGAGTGTGTGCAGTGGGAGTGTGTGCAGTGGGAGTGTGTGCAGTGGGAGTGCGTGCAGTGGGAGTGTGTGCAGTGGGAGTGTGCAGTGGGAGTGTGCAGTGGGAGTGTGCTGTGGGAGTGGGAGTGTGCAGTGGGAGTGGGAGTGTGCAGTGGGAGTGTGCAGTGGGAGTGTGTGCGTGCTGTGGGAGTGTGTGCGTGCAGTGGGAGTGTGTGCGTGCAGTGGGAGTGTGTGCGTGCAGTGGGGGTGTATGCATGCAGTGGGAGTGTGTGCGTGCAGAGTAGAGTATGCACGTGCAGTGTAGAGTGTGTGCAGTGTGTGCAGTGTAGAGTGTGTGCAGTGTGTACAGTGTAGAGTGTGTGCTGGGAGTGTGTGCAGTGAGCAGTGTGTGTGCAGTGTGCAGTGTGTGCAGTGTGTGCAGTGTGCAGTGTGCAGTGAGAGTGTGTGCAGTGAGAGTGTGCGCAGCAAATTTTTTTAAAAACTTGACATGTGAGGGGGGGGTGGGCTGCTGACATGTGAGGGGGGTGGTCTTTGAATTTAAAAGGGTCGCCGGAGACTGTCTGTGAAAAATGTTGTAATTTTGCCTGCATACAGTTCCTGCAAACAGCCTGAGCAACAAAACAAAGAATCACGTGCAGAAGTGACCAGATTTAAAAGGCTACACATCCAGGCAAGAAAGCTATAACCACACTGGAGAAAGTTACAACGCCACAGTTGGACTGAGAGGACTGCGACAGGCAGTAACCCAAACAAGGTACTGATGCTGTGATAGTCTGCCCCACCACTTGGGAGTGTGTGCGTGCAGTGGGGGTGTGTGCGTGCAGTGGGAGTGTGTGCGTGCAGTGGGAGTGTGTACGTGCAGTGTAGAGTGTGTGCAGTGTTTGCAGTGTAGAGTGTGTGCAGTGTTTACAGTGTGTACAGTGTAGAGTGTGTGCTGGGAGTGTGTGCAGTGTGTGCTGGGAGTGTGTGCAGTGAGTGCTGGGAGTGTGTGCAGTGTGCTGTGAGCAGTGTGTGCAGTGAGCAGTGTGTGTGCAGTGTGCAGTGTGCATTTTGCGGTGTGTGCAGTGTGCAGTGTGTGCAGTGTGCAGTGTGTGCAGTGTGCAGTGAGAGTGTGTGCAGTGAGAGTGTGTGCAGTGAGAGTGTGTGCAGTGTGCAGTGAGCAGTGTGCAGTCAGCAGTGTGTGCAGTGAGCAGTGTGTGCAGTGATTCGTGTGCAGTGTGTGCAGTGTGCAGTGTGTGCAGTGTGTGTAGTGTGTGCAGTGTGTGCAGTGTGCAGTGAGAGTGTGTGCTGTGTGCAGTGTGTGCAGTGTGTGCAGTGAGTGTGTAGTGTGTGCAGTGAGCAGTGTGTGCAGTGAGAGTGTGCAGTGTGCAAAAAAAAAACTTGACATGTGAGGGGGGGGGGGGGGCTGCTGACATGTGAGGGGGGGTGGTCTTTGAATTTAAAAGGGTCGTCGGAGACTGTCTGTGAAAAATGTTGTAATTTTGCCTGCATACAGTTCCTGCAAACAGCCTGAGCAACAAAACAAAGAATCACGTGCAGAAGTGACCAGATTTAAAGGGCTACACATCCAGGCAAGAAAGCTATAACCACACTGGAGAAAGTTACAACGCCACAGTTGGACTGAGAGGACTGCGACAGGCAGTAACCCAAACAAGGTACTGATGCTGTGATCAGAGTCTACCCCACCACTTGGGTGAAAAAAAACCCTGGGATTTTAAAATGGCCACCCAGCTGAAGTCAAATACAGACTCTACAAGAATGGGGAAGAAAATGTGTTCCTGGTGTAAAGGGCCCAGCCACATGGGGCAATGTCCCTTCAGGCCTTATTCGGATTATTAGGATGATCCCTATGTGACCACAAAAAAAGGGAAGCAGCCAGAGGAATATTTTTTTCAACGTGCCAAGTAACTGCAGCAGTTAGCAATGCGCTGTGGTAACAAGGGAATTGCAGATGTTTTTCTTAGCAAGTGCACATTCATTATCACTGATGAGAAAGAATGTGTGCACAGTATTACTGATATCTCAGAATCTGCAAAAGTAAAGAAGATGAAATAGAAAAAGTCTACAGAGACGTCTGTGAGAGCTGCAAACTCTGCAAGCAAAATCTGCCACCATTTGGACTACCAGATGGGGTTCTAGCGAATACAGTGAAAACAGCTGCAATAGCGCCTTCCGAGGTCAGGAAGAAAAATACACATGATAGCCCAAAAATGGAGGACAAGATGTGGCGTTTCTATAATGAACCCTACCCCAAGCAAGAGTGGCCCTTCCAGTCCTATGATTATATGGATAAGGATGAAGATATCTCTTATGGGGAACCCGAACCGAGTAATACCCACAAAACACCCCAAGAATGGTGGAGGTGCCTAAACTCGGTACGCACCGAATAAGCAGGTCTCTATGACCCCGAATATTCCTGACAGCTAACGCAACTGCAAGAAAAGCCTAGCGGATACAGTGAAGCTCCTAAAGTTTCAAATAAAGACGGAGACCCCAGCATCCCTTATGGGACGGAGTCATCTAAAACAAAAGGGCAGAAAACGAAAAGCGGTTATTCACTTACCTTGGAAGGAACAGACACATCCGCAGATGGCCTTTGACTGTTTGATAGTGATGAACATGGAGCGTCGCTTACGTATTGACTTAGAGAACCGGATGACTGAGTTGAAGACAGAAAACGCTACTATTACTGCCATGGATGGAAAGTAGAGCCAATCTGATAGAATACTTTTTCATCTGAAACAGATGTATGAGGAGACACTGAAAGAGATTAGTCTCTCAGCAAGAGGTTCGCAATTGCCAAAGAGAGTTGGAAGTCTCTCAGAATGAGGTTCATACTCTCTGCATAGAACTGAATGCCTCATACCAGGAGGTCAACAGTTTCCGGACAGATCGCAGAATGAGGTGCAACTCTCCGCGTACCACTGGATGCCTCACACCAA